>NW_007410224.1:0-642 GCF_000475195.1 Diaphorina citri
AGCGTAGAAAGATAACTGGGACATCACCAGATAGCTAAAATCGCAGCAAATGTAAAATTTTCCGGTGGGACAAGCTGTAATTGTTTAAAGTTCTCACTGAAAGCAGGCACAATCTTTTATGTGAAGGAAGCCTAAGGCAGATCTCCGACCATTGTAAGCGTAATGAGCTGGAATATTTCCATGTTATTAGACCAGGGCAAGAGGCAAGGGAGGAAAAAATATTTCGGCAACATCTTGACACAGTGTGTAATGTAATGACAAAACTCTTCCCCATTGTGTGTCGCAGAGCAAAATGGAGGGAAATTTATAGCCTCCCTCCTTCCCATCATCTAACCTTTCTTCCCCTGAGAACTTTCCCTCGTGACTTAAATCCGCTCTACATTCTATAACGTCGAGTCTGCCTCTGCTTTCTTTTCCCCATTTCCTATTCTACGCGACGCTATAGATTTCACCACATGTCATGTAATAAATCTCACCATCAGAATAGGGGAGACGTAATGTGTAAATCGTGTGATGTAGTGAAAATTAGGGATGAGCTCTAGCTAGAGGATGAAGGAGGAAATTTTCAACCGAATGATTGGGAAAAGAAATCTCAACCCTTTGTTCAGGGTTTCTTGCTTTCTTGTGATCAATTAAAGTAGA
>NW_007410225.1:0-642 GCF_000475195.1 Diaphorina citri
TCCTTCTATATCAATTGGCAACCCTATCCTTCTATATCAATTGGCGCCCAACTCGTGACTCTTTTATCCACGACCCCAACCCAACTAGTGACTCTTTTATCCACGACCCCAGCCCAACAATAGTGACTCTTTTATCCACGACCTCAACCCAACTCGTAGCTTTTTCACCCACTCCCCATATTTTCTCTTTACCAATTGATCATCTTTCCATATCAATTGACCTCGCTCAATCATAGCCCTCTTTTTATTCACGACCCCCTTTTCTTTTTCTTTTATTCAACAGTAACCAGCCATAGTTACTCACTCAGGTATACTTTCATTAATAAATTTTGTTTTGTACTGGTAGGTACTTACTAGCGACCAGCCATAGTCGCTAAATCACCCCCACCCACATTCCAAATCAATTTTAAATTGTAAACTGGACTAATTAATTGTACATACATAATTTTCAACATTTTCAGCGTTTATCGGTTTTGGTTTTTTCCTTCTTTTGCTTTAATCTGGTATTGGACTTCTAATCATTCTATTCTACCCGTATTTTTTCGTTACCTTTCGCGTATCGTTACAAACATTAATCTCATCTTATCTCATATATGAACATCGATTATAAACGCAACATAACCTATAGAAAAGGGCAATTTA
>NW_007410226.1:0-641 GCF_000475195.1 Diaphorina citri
AATTAACAGGAAAAGACCTAGGTGTATAAAGGTAGGTTTGTAAAAAAATCTGCTTTCCGCGTTCCAGTTTGTTTTTATTTAGGTAAATCCCCATTTTGAAGAATTGAAGATAGAGAATTTTGGTAGAGCAGATTTGTACTAGTGGATGTGTCAAGTGCACCACAGCAAAACTTCTACACTTTCAGCTTAACCGCTTTACAGCCGGGGCCAATTTTACCAAGCCTCTTTGTTGATGCGTGTAGTAAATAAATAATAAGTTATTAAGCCCAATTTCATTACATTATTAGGTGGTTAATTCTCAAATAGCAAATAGTTAAAATAGTTGTGTTAGTAACATTATATTTTACGTATGTAGACTCATAGCTAGGTAGGTACCTACTTAGATACCACTTCGTTCTTACACCATTAAATTCTGTTATTAATTTAATCACACATGCTATTTAACATTATTAATTTAAGATACCTACCTAGGCACTTATTTAATTCCTTAATAGGTACACAAGTACCTACCTATATACCTATCTGAGTCTATGATTATTATAAATAATAGATAGTTATGCATACCTAGCTAACTACTTAATATCTATTTCTCAAATGTTAGCAAATTACCGGAAACCCATTTCCATGTTACCTACGAGAAA
>NW_007410227.1:0-641 GCF_000475195.1 Diaphorina citri
CCGAGTAGTTTCAATAGCAATGTTGTGTTCTTTAATATCTAATTAATTTATGTCAATTTGTTGTAGTTTCTTTAATTAGGTACCTTACTTTGTTTTCATTCGGATAAAAAGATTAGGGGGCCAATAATTCGTCCCTGTTTTCTTCTTCATAATTGCCCATATTTGTACCTAAATTATTAGTTTTATTTGAAGAATCATTGTTTTTTATTGACCAAATAAAGGTACCTTTTACATTCGTATTATTGTATATTGTATTTATTTTTAATTACCAAATAAACAACTGTCATTATTGTCAAACCATATGGAAATGTCTATTAACACAATACACAACCCATCAATTCCACGATAATGTCAGTTTTGTACAATTGGAGATTAGAATTTGGAGTGTCATCAAAAACTGACGATCTCAAAAACATTCCAAATGCATGTCTTCATTTGCTCAGATGGAATTCTTCGAATACATGACCAATTTGTCTTTGACGGATTTTTTTTTCTCTGAAATGTATGATTTCTACGTTTCTACCAACCGTTTCCCGAAATTCTTCAAAATGCCAATATGACGCCTTTACTGCAGTTCCGACTTTGACGGAATCAGAACGGAAGGCAAATTTGATCAAATCTGAAGCTGAAAACCTATCCCA
>NW_007410228.1:0-641 GCF_000475195.1 Diaphorina citri
ATTTTCGCGGATTTCGCGATTATGTTCGCGGATTTGGCGATTTTGTTCGCGGATTTTGCGATTATGTTCGCGGATTTGTCGATTATGTTCGCGGATTCGCGTCCCGAATCGACATTTTGGATATTTGGCAAGCCTACCTAGTATCCATCTACCAAAGCCAGCCCTTCTGAGAACGAACCTTATCTGTTTAGGATAAAATTATACCTTATCTGTTTAGGATACAGTTATACCTTATCTGTTTCCACCCTTGATCAAACTTTATTTTTTTTTTTAAATTATATCTATGTACATTATGTTGCCATCATTATGTAAATAAAGTTTGATCTAATTGTTTAATAAAGTTATACCTTATCTGTTTAGGATAAAGTTATACCTTATCTGTTTAGGAATGCCATAGGCATTAACCCCACCCTTGATCAAACTTTATTTTTTTTTTAATTATATCTATGTACATTATGTTACCATCATTATGTAAATAAAGTTTGATCTAATTGTTTAATAAAGTTATACCTTATCTGTTTAGGATAAAGTTATACCTTATCTGTTTAGGATAAAGTTATACGTTATCTGTTTAGGATAAAGTTATACCTTATCTGTTTAGGATAAAGTTATACCTTATCTGTTTAGGATAAAGTTATACC
>NW_007410229.1:0-641 GCF_000475195.1 Diaphorina citri
TCTTAGGGTCGTTTTAATATTGGATGAGGAAGATTTTTTTAAAGCTTTTTCTTCTAACTTTCCCTTATTCCTGGTCCAAAAATGTTTTTTTGATGAAGAAAGAAAAGATATCTGTTTAAGGAAGAGAGATTTTGTCCAATTCCTAGACCATTATTTATTTCATTTGCCTTTTCTTTTCAAGGCTGATAATAAGAAGAAAAAGAAGATGAAAAAAAGGATTATGATTTTTCAATAATTCTAATAATAGGCAATATGCATTATACACAACAGTATGGATAAAGAATGGAATAGAATTTACCTTGTTTATTCTGCCAGAATGAGACTGGAAAGCCCCTTTACTCTCGCAGTCTAAATCCACAGTCTAAATAGGGTCTTATAAAGAGAAGATTTTTGGAATAGGATATGGATCAGAATCCAATAAACTCGGCTATTGTCACACATTCTGTCACTCGATTTAGTTCTAGCTCACAACCTGTTCTCACGTAGGTAGATTCTAAAATACACACAATTAGATTACGTTTTGTCTAAGGAAGTATACGTTTTGCTTCGTAGAGGAATTATTGAACAAAATTACTGTGGAACGATTGGATGAGTGATAATTCTTGTACTAAGCAAGATGTACTTCCTTAGTTCTTTGGGCT
>NW_007410230.1:0-641 GCF_000475195.1 Diaphorina citri
ATTCCAATCCTTCTCTATTCGGACTCTCCCTCCTTCTTCTCCTCCTTATTGTTTCCTTCTTCCTCTCAATTTACCTGGGTTTTCGTTCTCTCATTCCGTATTCCTTCCACATCTTTACTCTTTTGTTTCCTTCTTCTTCTTCTTCTTCTTCTTCATCTTCTTCTTCTTTTTCTTCTTCTCCTTCTCCTTCTTTTACTCTTTCCTATTCTTTTCTTTTTTCTTTTCTTAGTTTTGATTCCGAATTCTCAGTTCTTCACCTTCTCCTCCTCCTCCTCCTCCTCCTTCCTGCTCCTCCTTCTTCTTCTTCTTTTGCCATGTGCTCCGAATTCCCCCTTCACACATCTGGATTGGTTGTCAATTCTTTTCTCTTTTTTTCGACAGCAGCTGAGCATTTTCTTGTACGTTTTTCTTCGTTATTTCTTTATTTCTTACTCTGCTCTTACATTTTCTTCTTTGTCCGTCTGATTTTCTCTTCTCTTTCTTACTCTCTTTCGCTCTCTTTCCCTCTCTCTCTCCATCTCTTTTTCTCTCTCGAGAGAGAGCTTTCTCTCTCTCTTTCTCTCTGTGTGCTAAATAATCGTTTGTATCCATTATGAACGAATGTAATTGGTATGCTTTCTCTGTTACTAAGTTTTTTCTTT
>NW_007410231.1:0-641 GCF_000475195.1 Diaphorina citri
TTTCTGAAATTCTTCGTTTTGCAATAACTCCTAAACAGTTTGTCCATAATTGATGTAATTTGACAAGCGTGCTACCCTAACAACATCGATGGTTGGGTATTTGTTGGCCTTACGATATGATACATGACGTACTTACGATATATTGTAAAGCCAACAGTTACCTTACCAAAAATGTTATTGGGGTTTAGATAAGGTACTTCTAGGATGAGCATTTTCTTAGGTTACAATCCTTTTCTATTTGCGACCAAAGTGAAGATTGCTCAAGATGGCTTCCCAAGTACAGTTACCGATGAAATGAAAATAACTCCGTTTATCTTACCCAATAGTGGATTTTATCTCTGGATTTATGGTCTTACATGAGCAATTTCATTGGGAGGAATTACAAGGGACCAGCATGTGATTAGAAGCTACTTACAAGGCTGTATTTATGGTCCTCATTGGGAGGAATTACGAGGGACCAGCATGTGATTAGAAGCTGCTTACAAGGCTGTATTTATGGCCCCATTTTCTCCTAAAGGAGGCCCGAAGACAGCAATTTTTTTATTTTTCAAAGGATTTTTTTCAAATAATCTTCTTCTTCTTCTTCTTCTTCTTCTTCTTCTTCTTCTTCTTCTTCTTCTTCTTCTTCTTCTTCTTCTTCT
>NW_007410232.1:0-641 GCF_000475195.1 Diaphorina citri
TTTCGATAAATTCCTGGACACCTCTGACCTGCCCTCAAACCTATATCAGTGTCTATTCTAGTCTTTGAATTTGGAACTAACTGGAGATTCGTAAAAGCATCCTTTATTAGGGCTGTTTCTCCGAGTGGGCTTGTTGTCCATGGAACTAACTGGAGATTCGTAAAAGCATCCTTTAGGGCTGTTTACACCTAAGCCTCCAAGTGGACTTGTTGTGTATGGAACTAACTGAAACTCTGCACCCCGGTACCATTGATCTTCAGGGATTTAGGAGACAAACTAGAAAAGAGATAATAGATCATATTGGGCATGATGTCATTGCTATTTACCTACAAAATAGAGTTAGACAACTGAGAATCCCACATAATAGCATTCATATTAATAACCCAACAAGTCACTCATATTCTCATATACTTCTAAGTGTAATAGGTGACGGTTTTCTTTTCTGTTTAAGTCTTTCGCCACAACTGACCATTCTATTTTTTTTTCTTTTGACTTTGAAATACCTATCGAACGAAGGTGAGTGAATTCTTCTGAATCACCAAGAGTCTAATTTTCACTGTCACTACTCCAGCTGAGCAATTGTCATCAAAAGAAAGCTAGACTCAGCACTCGGATCCCTTGATAGAATGCTACTATAAAAT
>NW_007410233.1:0-641 GCF_000475195.1 Diaphorina citri
CAAATTCCCCTTATTTTTCCTTGGTATTTGCTACCTATGGAATGCGTTTTCCTTTATTTCCCCCATCTTATTTGCTTCTGAACGAGAGCTAGCTATTTTATGGGGGTGAAAAATTCGTGAGAAGATTGCACAGGAGCAAAGTTGACCTCTTCCATACTCTGGGAAATTCGTCTTCTCTTCTCTTTCTTGTACTCTTTATTTTCCTGTTCCCGTTCTTTTCCTCCTTCTCCCTTTCTTCTCCTTTTTCATTCTCTTTTCTCTTCTTTCTTTTTCTTCTACTTCTCATCTTCCTCCTTTATATCCCCTTCTCTTCCCCACCTGTCCTTTTTTGTATTCCTCTTACATTCGTCTTTCTCTTATTTTTTCCGGCGTGCAGTGCTAGTTCTGCAACCATATTACTATCGATTCAGTAAACAGTCAAAATTACTATGGAAAAAGCTTTTTAGGGTAGTAAAACCCTGTTTGGGTCAAGCTTGTAATGCAGTATAGAAGCATCTGCAGACTCCGGCAGACACAGCGGTAGTAGACACATACTCCGGCATAGATGTCATTATTTGGAATTCCTAGTCAATTGGGTTGCCTGTAAATTCGAGCATGAAGACATTAATTTCATTTCATGTATTGGAATTTGGAGACCCTGG
>NW_007410234.1:0-641 GCF_000475195.1 Diaphorina citri
ATGACCAAAAGGCTCTATCTCTCTCCATTTAGCTATCTCTCTCTCCTCCCTCTCCCTTTCTCTCTTTCCCACCATTTATCTCTTTCTCTCTCACTCGGTATACCGAACTCATCTCTTCCTATTCTCTGATCTCTCTCTCTCTCTCTTCTCTGATGATTCCCTCTATTTTTTCTATCTATCTCTTTCTCTCTCTCTCTCTCTCTCTCTCTCTATCCATTTATCTATTTCTCCCTCACTACCCATCTACCCCCTCCCCCTCTCTCTCTCTCTCTCTCTTTCGCTTGTTCATTTTGATTGTTAATTAAATTTTTTGTTCGTATGAACTATATTCATTGAACACAGTGACTAATAGGTAGGTAGGTATCTTGGTAAATAAATAAGTACATGGGTGTCCTCTTCATATTGATAAATTGGTAAATGACAATAGAATGAACAAGAGTACAACATTGTCCTACTTAGTTCCAGAACCTGTGAATTTCAGAGGGAAAAAAATTCTACCTACCTACCCAATTTTTAGTTGAATTCCCTGTAGGGATGATGAGCTATTCATTATTTTGACTTTGACTCATAGTGAATAGCTGATTCCTAGGGAAATTCAGCTAAAAAAATTTTACGTCGCTGAAATAAAATTTACAAATTTA
>NW_007410235.1:0-641 GCF_000475195.1 Diaphorina citri
ATCTCTATTGGCGACACCCATACTTTGGGATAATTCATAATCATAAGATCTAATATATAAAAAAAGAGAAGAAAAAACTTAAATTTTACTTTCTATTAACACATGTGGGTAGCCCCCCGTACAAACCCAGTCAAAAGGAAAAAACGGAAAGTGAAATCCAGGCCAGTGGGCACACGGGGCGAAATCGAAAAGAGTGAGTTGAGATGTGTAAAAAAAGTGAGTTATAAGGGAACGACTCACTAGACTACTCAGACAATGAGTCAAACCCCTGTATTAACGTAGTTTTTTTTTTTCAGAGTGAGTTATTGATGAGTTAATGTATCTTCGGAATTAGTCCTTTGAACTAATCATAATCAGTCAAAGAGTCATGTGTACAGGGAGTTGAAGAGTGAGTCAAAATAAATGTTTTACCCATACCTATAGGGAGTGGAGTTACACATTTTACAGTTTGACTCACTGACAAAGTAGTCCACTAAATAAGGTGAAAAGGGTAAATATCATTTTCCCCTATTGATGAAAAGAGTAGTTCCTTTTCATGAATCACTCATACACTTACACATCTCAACTTTCGAACCCATTCTGCCCCCAGTGTGAAAACCGCCCTGCACACTTTCGGAACGAAAAAAATCCCATTTCCACTG
>NW_007410236.1:0-641 GCF_000475195.1 Diaphorina citri
ACATACTCGTAGGTATACCTATACATAGACAAATACAGAAAATAAGACAAACATTTAACTTGGAGAAAAAAAAACTTTTGATTTACAAACAGGTAGGTAGTAGGTACTTACGGTTTAGTCCTTTTTGGGCACTATCCTAATAAAATGAACTTTAGAATTCATTTTTGAGATCATCACTTCTTAACCTGTCTTTAAAGTCAAGAGAACACTTACATTTTATAAGAATTACGTAATTGTACGTAGGCCTACGATTCTGTACATAGTACGCAGTTGGGGGTTAGGGCTTAAAGTCATCAATAGGAAATAGTGGGTTAAAAATGAATGACCGAAGTTTTTGAAACCAGCCAATGAGATTGCTTCATCCAAGGCCAGCCATTCACCATCAGGTAAACCTGATCAGATCTATGTACCTGATAGTGTGTGTGCTCATCAGGTATCAGGTAGACCTGACAGAGGGACCTTTTCATCCGTACTTGTCAGGTCTACCTGATAGTGTGCTCATCAGGTGTACCTGATAGTGAGTGGCAGAGTGGCTGGCCCAAGTGTAAAATTAAATCGACTTGAAACTCTGATTAGCTCACGTTTGACCCTCGTAAGTCAGTTTAGTCGGAAGGTATTCAATTAACCCGAGTTTACTCCGA
>NW_007410237.1:0-641 GCF_000475195.1 Diaphorina citri
GCCGTTTTTTCGTGAAAAGAGGACAACAAAAGGTCCATCAGCGTAACAGCGCCGTAACAGACAGACATACATGTACATATTTCTGTGTATGCAATATGCAACAATTTCGTCAAATTTCACGTTATTTTCATAGTATAACTTCTCGCTGTTTCTTATTTTCAAAAAATGTTTTATCTTTTTCTACGTTTCTATTGAAGGTTCAAAAGATTCTCTAATTTTATTTATTATGATGATTTTCACTTTCTATAATTCTATATATTACTAAAGTAACGAGAAAGAATTTTATTATTATTATTATTATTATTTTTACAACTCCAACCCTATTTCAATAGTAAAAGGCTAGGAAGAAGAAGAAGAATTAATAAATACCTTGGAAAAAGTCCAGTTACAGTTCCCTCTAACAAACATCCCCCCGACCTATGGGGGCCTCGTTGGAGCCCTTTTTCGAGCGCACGTGTATGTGTGCCTCAATTTATTTATGCACGAGAAAGAGGGAGAGAGAGAGAGAGAGAGAAGGAAGAAAAGAAGTGATACGAAAGATAGAGAAGGAGAGAGAGAAAGAGAGAGGGAAGGAGAGAGAGAGAGAGAGAGAGAGAGAGAGAGAGAGAGAGAGAGAGAGAGAGAGAGAGAGAGAGAGAGAG
>NW_007410238.1:0-641 GCF_000475195.1 Diaphorina citri
CTGGACCTGGAGGAAAAATTGAATTATAAAACTTTTACTGCGGAGCTTTTAGAGGATTTTAAAGTCTTGCCCATATTTTGACCTTTTACGCTTGAAATATTTTTTCAAAGTTTTAGGCCTTTTTTGCAGTGTGGAGAAAGGAGGCTTAGGTACTAGTTTTATATATATTTTTTCTGGTGGAAGTTTTTTTTACTCTTTCCTCTTATCGGATTAAGTTTAGTTCCAGGACAGATTGAGTTCTTTTTATTCTTCTTAATGTCTCATTTTCTTTCCCCCGACTTCAGAAAATGCACGTTATTTTCCCCTGTGCTTTTGAGCTTAGGTAGTTTTATATATATATTTTTCTGGTGGAAGTTTTTTTTTACCCTTTCCTCTTATCGGATTAAGTTTAGTTCCAGGACAGATTGGGTTCTTTTTCTTCTTAATGTCTCATTTTCTTTCCCCCGACTTCAGAAAATGCACGTTATTTTCCCCTGTGCTTTTGATCTTGAGTCTTGACATTTCAAAATGTTTACGTTTCCATCAAATAAATGGAAGTACAAGACTTACAGAGTTCTGACTGAACAAGAGAGAAAAATTCAGGTATTATACCACCTGTAAAGTCGTTTTTTTTTTTTTGAAGATTATCTCATTTTAATTAG
>NW_007410239.1:0-641 GCF_000475195.1 Diaphorina citri
AACCAATCAAAATGCAAATGAAATAAAAAATATAAAAAGTAGAAAATAAAATGATAATAAATAAAAATGTGGGGAAAAAAGCTAACAAAAATAAATGATGGAAAATGCAAAAATCGACCATACAAGGACTAGGCCAATGTCTGGTAGTCTGTTTTAGGAAAGGGGCTCATTCGTCAGGGAAAAGCTAAGAAAACAGTTCACTCGGGTTCACACCAAGACACAGCAACAGAGGTTACGGAGGGGGAAAAGAATTGAAATGACAAATTTGAAGAACGGCGGACAGCAGTCAAAAACGGGAATCGAGGAGCAGAATGGAAAAAGGGCCCTTGGGACAAATCGTTGTTTTGAGATATAGGGCTTTAAAGTTTTTGAACCGAAATAACAAATTTGGCTGTGAAAAAGAAGTTTGAGCAGTTCATAACTTGTGGGAAAAGTGACATTAAATGTATACGTAAATGTTAAATTTAATTCAATGTTCCGCGTTGGTAATCCTGCTCATATACAGCGTTTGCCACTTTGAATTGTATCAGAGATTTAGGGCAACATCTTTTAATCAAACCGCCTTCGCTGCCAAGTCTTTCGTTTGACAAAAGTGGTGTCTTTCTTCGCCTAAAAACTTCGGGGTTAGCATCAAAACGCCA
>NW_007410240.1:0-641 GCF_000475195.1 Diaphorina citri
GCCCTTTACTCCTTTAGTAAATCAATGCTAACCAGTTTTGTTTTTAAAAACTATTGCTCTGAATCTATATTTTTTTTTCCCCTAAAGCCTTGTTTGTTCAGTAGAAAATTAGAGAACGTAAATAAATAGGACAACAGACAAAAGCTTAGAAAAAAAAGAGGTGAGAAAATTTATAAACAAAAGTCACGTCTTACGCCTGAGATGTGATTTGAAATCGAAGACTGAACACATTTTGAGTAAAAAATATCCACGGTAACAGGAGAATTACTTTGGCTATTTACAAATATTTTGCTCTATAAATTTGTTACAGATAATAAAACAAAAAAGAATTGCACTTTTGTATTTACAGAACATAAGACAGGGGGGTTCTGAAGTCTTTTGCAGGCCCAAGTTCTTATAGTCTCACTGTATGCAATCACACCAACAATACTGTCTATACTACCTTATAAATATCACCCGAAACATATACTGGGGTAGTTTAGAAAAAAGAGAAATTTCAACCTCATTTGACCGTACAGTATCTATCGGCAGTGCGCCAGGCCAAGTTTCAGTATAGGACATTACTGATATCCTCGAAAGAAAAAAAAACCGCACAGAAAATACAAAATAGCATAGATAAAACAATAATAATTTATGGTTTT
>NW_007410241.1:0-388 GCF_000475195.1 Diaphorina citri
GCGATTTTGTTCGCGGATTTTGCGATTATGCTCGCGGATTTCGCGATTATGTTCGCGGATTTGGTGATTTTGTTCGCGATTATGTTCGCGGATTTGGCGATTTTATTCGCGGATTTGGCGATTATGTTCGCGGATTTTGCGATTATGTTCGCGGGTTTCGCGATTATGTTCGCGGATTTGGCGATTATGTTCGCGGATTTCGCGATTATGTTCGCGCGTGATTATGTTCGCGGATTTCGCGATTATGTTCGCGGATTTCGCGATTATGTTCGCGGATTTCGCGATTATGTTCGCGGATTTTGTGATTATGTTCGCGGATTTGGCAATTTTGTTCGCGGATTTGGCGATTATGTTCGCGGATTTCGCGATTATGTTCCCGGATTTGGCG
>NW_007410242.1:0-641 GCF_000475195.1 Diaphorina citri
AATATATCTCCCCGAGTCTCCTCTCACACTCTTCCACTCTCACCACTTTCCTTCCTCTCTTTCCTCTCCCTTTTCTATCTCTTTCTTCCTCTCTGTCTGTCACACACAAAAGAGTAAATTTAATTTTATAAAAAAAGGTGTTTGTTTTTCGTCCAAAGTAAAATGAAAAACAAGTTCAGGGTAGGACCACTGGATTTTGGAACAAAACAGGGGAAAAAGTTAACACGGGAAATAATGCACATGAAATAAAAACTTGGGAATTTATGATCCCACCAGGTTCCGAATCAAGGGAGTTTATACCAGAACGAAAACTGTGATGAGAACCAAACTGTCTGCGTTGGTATACAGTTATTTACTCCTGATTTAGTCCTAAAATATGCTGAACCGAACGAACCCTACTTACCTACACTCTACCCCTGTATGATGCACCCATGAACCCAATTAATAATAGTTCACTCCCATACTCCTTTTACATCAGAGGTTGATAAAAATATGTCATAGTTTTTTTCCGACTTGCAAAATTGTATGCAAATTTTGTATTCGCTATTGTTGCATTTTATTTACATAACACGGATTTTTTCTTTTTCAAGTAGCTTGACACCTATGTTTAAATAGGTATCTACTATTTTTGCATCAAGTAC
>NW_007410244.1:0-641 GCF_000475195.1 Diaphorina citri
TCGTATTCTTATGTTATGATATTTTGCCTCTCCACAACCTTTGGAGCTCCCTGTCTCGGCTGGGATTGAACTCACGCCCTTCTGTTGTCCAGGCGAGCGCTTTGACCACTACACCACTGAAGAATATTGGAATGGGTTGAGATTTTTTTTTTCCAAGAGGTTTGATAGAGAGAACTGTAACTATTAAGGTCTTATCGCCCCGAAAGCGAAGAGATAAAGAAGACAGAATAGGAGAAAGCCAGCCGTTCCTAAAACGAATCTTATCTGTTTAGGATAAAGTTCTCCCCGGGCGGGAATCGAACTCGTGGCCTAGCTAGATTGACCTTTGGGTCCATCCCAGAGAGGTGGCAATATTCCTGCAACTCCCCACAGATGAGACGGACGGAGCTGGGGATGCATAATGAGGAGGCCCCTGCTGCTGCTACAACAACAACAACATTAGCTAGATACATTCTGTGATGGTAAAATGACACTCACGTTTTGGTTTGACCTCCAGTGGATCGGTATTTCCGACGGGGCCGGATATCGACAGCAGGAGATCTCGAGGGTTAATTCTAGACAGGCGTGGTACAGATAGTTGTAGTCCGCCATACCGCCTGTAACAGTGAAAAGGAATTTTCAATTGTGTTAGGCATATTTAA
>NW_007410245.1:0-641 GCF_000475195.1 Diaphorina citri
ATCAAAGTAAGTTTATGTTAACTACATGATTTGACGCTCAGGTGTCGATTTACAATAGATTTTCTGCCGTTTTCTCGTTTTGGCGAAAAATCAATTAAATTTTTGTCAAATAAAATTTCAAAATTTCCCGCCCCCCTTTCAAAACGATTTGTTTACATTCAAAGAGGTTCAGGTTCAGTGGATATCGATTTTATTTTTGAACCAGTGCAGGCTCATTGTAAGGGGAGGAGGTGAAGGTGTGGGGAAACGTGGAAAATTTAAAAGGGAATCGAATGCTCCCTTTGTTTTTCTAAAAATCCTGTAGAAAAATCTTTAAAGGCTGATCCAATGGTCCCATTTTCGCTTTATGCTGCCGAGAAAAAACAGCATACTATCATACTAATGATTTGTCATAATCATTTAGAAACGTAGCCTCACTATTCGCTTCTGAAAACTACTGCAATCAGTCCACGGATTTCCACCTCCTTGAAAAATTTCCTCTTTGGAAAAAACGAAGTGAGAAACTAGCCACAAACTGGGTGCAATTTTTAGGGTGTGACGAAATATTAGAATTTTTTCTCCACATTCAGGCCGTGGTTATGAACAGGGCTGAGTTAGGCCATTCTGAGATGTTCTTGGCAAGTGGAAAATGATGTGGTAAC
>NW_007410246.1:0-641 GCF_000475195.1 Diaphorina citri
ACGCAGCGCGACACCGGCTACAAACCTGTTGAAGTGAGGCACCCCCGGACCCCCCCAGGAGAGAGAGGGGGGGAGGACCTAGTTAGTATTTGATGGAGGGCAAACTTGCTGGGGTGTGTTCTTAAGATGTAGTCAGACACTATGGCAAAGTGCCAGAGATTGTGATCACGCCAATATTCTAGGACCATAGTAGGTGACCATAATACAGAACATATCATAAAAGGGCAGAAGGAACATAGGGGGCACAAGCGTGTATTATCTGAAGAAGAAATACCTGGTAAACACATGTGTTCAATGTTCATATGATGTAAGACTTACTAACTTAGCACACTATTAGTAGCTCACTGCAACTGGAAAACATTTTTTTCTTCTAAGAATGCAAGAGGCCAAGTAAATTATAAAACCTCTCGTACGCAAAAAGCCCAATCTGAAGGAAATTATACAACCAGATAAAAAGAAGGAAAGCAATATTGGATGTAAAAACTCCGAAATAACCATGCGGGCCACACTTTCAAAGTTAAACTTATGTGGATTAAACTCATAGGATAATCAAAGGCTTAAAGGGCTAATCTTAATTCAAAGTTCAACAACAAAATTCAATGGAACAAGTTTTTTGTTAAATTATTTTTAGTACCTACACA
>NW_007410247.1:0-641 GCF_000475195.1 Diaphorina citri
CTCTTCCTTTCCTTCTTAGCTTCTCACTATTCTCCTCCTCCTGCCCCTCTTCGTTGTCTCCTGGTCTTCCCTTTACTTTCAAGTTTTTGTCTCCTTTCTATCTTTTCGTCTCTTTTCCTTCCTCTTCCGTCCCTTCCCTCCGTTTTCCGATCCCTTTGTCTCTTCTTCTCCCTCCTCGCTCTCCCTTTATTCTCCCCCTCCTGGGACGTAGGAAAGTCCTGTTTGCCTAGCGCAACATTTATCTTGTTCGAAAGTTTAGGAAGTGGAGGAGACGAACAAATGAACACACGGGGAAAGAGTGTGGAGAGAAAAGCCTGGAGTTTACTAGATAGAATAGAAATAGAAAGATAGTAATGGAATGGAGTAGGTAGTAGAGGAGAAGAGAAACGAATAGGAAACACAGAGAAAATTAAGGCCTAGGTAAAAATAAAAAAAAAAACACACACACACAGTAATAGGAAAAAATCTGTCAAAAGCGGTCAAAATACCGCCAAGCGCAGCAACCATCTCAACCAAACGTTTTGTGTTGCATCCTTGTCAACATTTTTTGTAAACTACATACAAAATTTCAAGTCTCTAGCTCATACCGTTCCCAATATATTGTTAAATTACACTGAAAACCGCCAAAAAGCGGTAAAATG
>NW_007410248.1:0-641 GCF_000475195.1 Diaphorina citri
CTCGGAACGGCTGGCTTTCTCCTATCCTGTCTTCCTTCTCTTTTCATTTCGGGACGATAAGACCTTACCAGTTACAGTTCCCTCTATCAAACCTCCTAGAGCCCGTTCTCACTTGTGGGGGAAAAAATCGTGTCTTAAGTAGTAGGAACAGGAATAGTTCCCGGAACACTCTCATTTAAATTACATTGCCTACAGGACATTCGGAAAGAAACCGGGTGAATCTCACGACAAGTTGGAACGGTCTCTAAGGGGAAGAAAGTTTTGTGCACACCCTGTAGTAACTCTATTCCCCATTATGGTCGTTACAGCGTCGAGTTGTAGAAATAAATGGCACTTATATCGTTAGTACGTGTTTGTATGTCTGCTCTTAGAATACCCATATTGTATTGTGTCTGTGTGTGGTTGCAGATTTCGATTCCTGTTTAGCTTCCAATATAGTGGTTTGTTCAATAATATTGCCGATTTTTCAGCATTTCCGAGCTTTTTTCCTGACCATTTCAACAATGGACGGAATTTTTTCCTTACTCTTGAGGGGATTTTTTTTTTTCTTACCATTGAAGGTATTTTTTCAGAATACCCATATTGTATTGTGTCTGTGTGTGGTTGCAGATATAGTGGTATACAATTCCTGTTTATACTCA
>NW_007410249.1:0-641 GCF_000475195.1 Diaphorina citri
GGTGTTCATGAGAATTGAAAAATTCATTTTGGTTATAGGGCTCTCTTTTACGTGTTCTCATCATTTCTTCATTTTGATTACAGGGTTCTCTTTTCCTTGTTCTCATCATTTCTTCATTTTGGTTAAAGGGTTCTCTTTTCCTAGTCCTCATTGGTTGTTGGTTTTCGTGTGAATTGAAAATTTCATTATCATTGTAGGGCTCTCTTTTCCTTGTTCTCATCATTTCTTCATTTTGGTTATAGGGTTCTCTTTTTCGTGTTCTCATCATTTCTTCATTTTGGTTATACGGTTCCCTTTTCCTAGTTCTCATTGGCTCTTGATTTTCATGTGAATGGAAAATTTCATTATCATTGTAGGGCTCTCTTTTACGTGTTCTCATCATTTCTTCATTTTGTTTGTAGGGTTCTCTTTTTCTTGTTCTCATCATTTCTTCATTTTGGTTGTAGGGTTCCCTTTTTCTAGTCCTCATTGGTTGTTTGTCTGCATCGATGCCGTACATGATTTTCATGTGCGTTTTCACAGGCTCGTTAATTCTATTTTCGCCCGAGTCAAATCTGTTTGTATCCTTGAAAACGTCTGCAATTTTGCGACCGAAATCTTCGTCAAGTTTAGGCAGGGGAAGGTAAATTGAATTGTAAAAC
>NW_007410250.1:0-641 GCF_000475195.1 Diaphorina citri
GGTACTTTTCAAAGATTTTGATGAGAAATTGAAAACTTTAATGTTAAATATCTCAGTTTGATGATTTTCATTTATTGCCCTTTTTTCACCCAGCTCCTCAATTGTGATCGGTACGCTTTGTCCGTATAGTGAAAGGTTGTATGAATCCCCAGCTCGAGACAATTACCAGGTGACCCAGTAAACATACAGAGCACCCAGATCTTGAAGTTATGTCACACTGTATTGTAAAAGTGAACTTGGCTCTTGCTACTGCTGGTGACCCCTGATCTAGATTATGAGACACACTCGGCACTACAATCCCATTGCAAAGTGATTGTGAGCCTCTGAGAACGTTTGGAGACTGTTCGGACGATGGTTCCGAGAATGCTTAGAAATTAATAAACACTAACATGATATTGTAATCCCGGGGTTAAGCGATTCCGAGAGAGGGAGAGAGAGAGAGAGATAGAGAGAGGTATCCGCATGGGTGACCTCCTGGACAATCGCGTGCTGATTGCACATTGCATATCTGAAATAAAAACACGGCGTTCACACAATTTCGACTGTGAGTTTTATTTTGATTAATTTTTACTTTCCTTATCCTATAGGAAGGAAAGTAATGTAATCGGTTCAAATTTTCGATGGTCAGTTTTTAGTGCCAA
>NW_007410251.1:0-641 GCF_000475195.1 Diaphorina citri
TTGGACTTGCGTTGAGTATTGCCTTTCTTTAAGTGACCATCGCGCGTTGGCTGAAATTTTCGATGGTCACTTGAAAAAAAGGTAGGTACCCTAAGATATTTTTGAAGTCCCTCTAAAAGTATCTCATCATCAAGTAGTAGCTAACTTGAATCAAATGATTTTTCCCAGCATTTTCTCTCTCTCTCACTTAAGGGGAAAAAACCTCTATTTAAAATTTTAGAACGACCCGATTTTTTCTCTATTTTTCATTCTTTAAAAGCTTTCTTCTCTCCTTCTCTCTCTCTCTTAAGTGTTACATTTACACAATTGTTGACACTTTATTGGAAAACTGAGGCGAAAATATTTTCCTAGCCGAGTGTTTTTTGAGAAATCTTTCTCTCCTACTTCTCTTCCTCTTTCGTTTCTTCTTGTCCTCCTCCTCCTCCTATTCCTCCACCTTTTTCTCTTCTTCATGCTCCTCTTCTTTTTTTCTCTCTCCCCCTTCTCTTTTTGTCATTCTTGTTTTTCTCTTTCTCCTCTTCCTCTTTCTTCTTCCATTTCTCCTGTTCCTCCGTTGCCCTCTTCCTCCTTCTTCTTCTTCTTCTTCTTCTTCTTCTTCTTCTTCTTCTTCTTCTTCTTCTTCTTCTTCTTCTCCCTACATT
>NW_007410252.1:0-641 GCF_000475195.1 Diaphorina citri
GAATAGAGGGAATTTTAGGATGAATTGAGGGAATTTCAGGATAAATTGAGGAAATTTTAGGATGAATTGAGGGAATTTCAGGATGAATTGAGGAAATTTTAGGATGAATTGAGGGAATTTCAGGATGAATTGAGGGAATTTCAGGATGAATTGAGGGAATTTTAGGATGAATTGAGGGAATTTCAGGATGAATTGAGGAAATTTTAGGATGAATTGAGGGAATTTTGGAGTAGGTATACCTACGTTACCTATACTCTGTGTCGTGTCGTACCCTCGGGAACTGGTAGTTTCTTTATTTGATTTCTTTTTATATATATATATTACCTGCGAAAGAAAGCAAGGCATAAAGCCGGAGAGACGAGAAACACTAGACTAGAGAATAGGCAACTAAAAATGTCTCAAGATAGTCAACTAAGGGCTACACAGAAGTCACAGAACCTAAACTTCAAGGAAGGCGTGACGGAAAAGGAAGAGAAGGAGGAAAAGAAGAACAGGAGGAGGAAGAGAAGGAGGAGGAAGAGAAGGAGGAAAAGAAGAACAGGAGGAGGAAGAGGGGGAGGAGGAGGGGAAGAGAAAAGGTGGAGAAAGTATCCCCAATAAGTATTACACATAGGTTTTACAAACATGAAATTCTCCTCCTC
>NW_007410253.1:0-641 GCF_000475195.1 Diaphorina citri
TGCCTTCCACACATTATTATTATTATTATTATTATTAGTCTATTATTATTATTATTAATAGACTCTGGAGTGGCAGATATTCACTGGGCAAAATTAACGCCGGAGCCGGCGCGGTGTTCTCTATAAAACGAGAAAAACGATGAGATAAGTCTAAAAATTCATGAGGAGTCATTTTCTTGTACAATTTTTTCGTAATGGCAGAAACAAGGTGGGTAATAAAGAGAGATAAGGTAAAAACAAGGAATTCAAGGGAATAAAGAAGTGAGAGGTAAAGAGAAGGGAATTAAAGAAGATAAGGACAATGTAGAAGAAGAGAAAAGAAAGAGAGGAATGAAATTCAGTTTTGTTATAACAAAAGTTGTAACAAGAGAGAACAAGAAGAACAAAGTCTTATCTCTTTTTATGACTTTATTCTTAATTTCAAGGCTGGTTTACCTATTAGGTACCTATACTTTTACAATGCGTAAAAAACTAGTATGTATAGCTTCGCTATACTGTAGTAATAGAAAGTAAAAAGCATTGTAAGTACAAAGCATCATAAGTGAGAATACCATTTTTACCTGGAGGTTAGGTCTTCTTCTTTTTCTTTTTCGCCTTTTCCCATGTTCAGATGGGGTCGGCGTTTGTCGTCGGCCTCTCAA
>NW_007410254.1:0-641 GCF_000475195.1 Diaphorina citri
ATGTGTGAATATTGTAAGGTGTATGTGTGATGTTCTCTCTTTGTTTTAAGACAATGGCGTCTATTTCATCCGCTGACGAGATTACAGGATTCCGTTTTGTCTTCCAGAAAATCTAGATTACCTACAGTCGAACCTCGATTATTTCAACTCTCTATTATTCAACTCCAAAATCCATTGCCTTTTTCTATCTTTCAAAGAATATCCTATCTTATCAGAGGAAAAGATCATGGAAAGTAGAAAATGATCATTTCATCCTCGACCATTTCAACTAGGTACCCCTGGTCCCAATTAGTAGAAATACCTAATCGAGGTTCTACTGTACATAAATACATATACACATATTCTTCTTCCTTTCCTTCTTAATATAACTTCAACCATATTCCATATTCCTCTCTCTCCCTTTCTTCCTATCTCAGTTTCCTCTCCTTCTCCTCTTTCTTTCAATTTCTCTTTTTCTTTCTCCCTCTTCCCTCTCTCTCTCATCTTTTTTTCCTCTCTCACTTTCTCTTCCTTCTTTTTATTTCTATAGAGATACCTATATAAAAAAAAGAACACCCCATGGTAAAACATATGGTGGGAATCTCACCGAATTCTGCCGCAGGGCAAAACACAAGAACTCAACCGAATAGAATAGAAACATA
>NW_007410255.1:0-641 GCF_000475195.1 Diaphorina citri
TGCTATGGTCTTATCGTCCCGAAATCGAAGAGAGAAGAAAGACAGGATAGGAGGAAAAAAAAAAAAAAAAAAAAAAAAATTATCCCATCAGGATAAAATCCGCCCTGGGCGGGAATCGAACCCGCGGCCTAGTAGGCCGCGTGTGAACAGGCCCATAAGACTATGTAGCCAAGTAGCCATGAACATGAAAACTGCCGTATACTACAAGTTGAAACTACCAACTAAGCTAACTAGGCTGGCATGAAAAATCAAAATATGAGTAAGTAATGGAGAAGTGCTAGATCTTTAGCCAGATTATTTTTAACAAAGGGCATCCCTGGCAATCCAATGAGAAAATGTATTGAGCATTGACAGATTTAGGCCAATTAATGAAGAAAAAAAAACCTATTTGAGGGATTCTGTTTTGAGTTAATTTCCATTTATTAGGTAGGTACCTACTTTCTCAAATTTTCATCTTTCTGATAAAATATGACTACTTTAAAATGGTCTCACATGTTTACATTCTAAAATTAATCAAACTATTCTTGCTCCAAGGAAACTAATGAATTAATATGATGAAATTAACAATACTTAGTTACTTACCCCTCACTTTCTTAGGTTTATCATGAAGATTCAGGATGACTCTGCCCGATACAATTTGA
>NW_007410256.1:0-641 GCF_000475195.1 Diaphorina citri
CATTTGGAAATGAAACTTTTTTCCAACCAACGCGTGACGTAACCACAGAAACTGTTTAGAATTTCCCTGATTCAAAACAACAAATTTCTCTGAATGAAAACACTCATTTTGATGTGTCTCAACAAAAAACATCAAGAGTCTGTTTGAGCAGTGACAACTCTACTTGAATTTTACACATTATAAACAATTCTTTATTGTGTTTAAATTTAAATAATGTATTAGCAAATTCCAAAGAAGGCTTGGTTATTGCCTTAGGCAATCTCTGCCACTCCCTTTCACCACTTTGATAAAGCACAGCTCATTTGAGCATACTCGAGCAAATAGGTTCAACCAAGTAATCAATGATACTTGAACCAACCTATGTTCCATCCTGTATAAATGTCATATCGATTGAACTTTCGTGCAGTCAAAGTTTAAGCACGCTTTATGGTTTATTAATAAAATTGAATTCAGCATATGGAAACGGTCTCTGTGTCTACTGCTATTTTGTCTTTTGTTTCTATCACCAGTGCCAATAGACTCAGTGATAACAAGCTCGCGTGGGTGCGACTCTAGCATAGAATAGAATAAAGATATGCGAGATAGGAAAGTTGAGGAGGTCATAGACTTAAGCACAAGTCAAGTATCAATGGTATCTACAG
>NW_007410257.1:0-641 GCF_000475195.1 Diaphorina citri
TTATTACAAGGGTTTCGCCATATCCTGAAACCATCAAGTGTAATACACGAAATTCGAGAGATTTTTGTATGTATGTATGTATTTTAAAAACTTTTTGTACTAGGTATTTATTTTGATTGTATACGTACGAAGTAATACAAACATATAATAAATAAGTATCGGTACCTATAAGTACCAGTATACCAGATATCTTTTAAAAACTTTTTGTACTGTTTATTTTGATTGTATACGTACGAAGTAATACAAACATATAATTAATAAGTATCGGTACCTATAAGTACCAGTATACCAGATATCTTTAACCCCTTTGTGTCTAATAAATTCTCTCAATCAATCAATTAAGGAGCGCGGTAGCGCTCCGCCCCGCCAAGTCAAGAAAGTTCAATATTTAGACCGATAGTTGACAATTACCTCAATTCCTCACTGCTTCTCGCTTGTAAAACTTTTCATTCCCCTATTAGTTTTTCCTTTTTTAAGTAGATTTAGGTACAAATCGAAATGCCTATAGCGGCTACCGGACCAGTAACCTCTGAGACCATAAAACCTCCCCTCACTTCTTTCCCTCTCTGTTTCTACTTAATACAAAATTAATAAATACGAAAAGAACAAAATGATAAAGTGGCATGGCAAAACGAATTTCT
>NW_007410258.1:0-641 GCF_000475195.1 Diaphorina citri
AATATGTCTGTTCTCACCTTTATCTCTCCTCTCTTTCCCTTTCCTCCTCTCCCTCTATTCTCCTCTTCCTCTATTCTCCTCTCTCTCTCTTCTCTCCCTGTCCTTCTCTTTCTATTTTAGTCTTCTCTCTCTCTCTGTCCTTCTCTTTCGAATCTTTTTCATCTATTCGTAGAGCTTTGATAAGGTGGGTGTGCGAAATTCTAAACTTTTCTAATTGAACCTAATTCTGCACATGTCGTGCGAAGTCTATATTCGTGTCGTGCGAAGCAACGTGCGAAGTCTATATTTTCATCAATAAATTGACGTCAATTTCCATCACTTTTTATCAATACCAACTAACTGTTCTCCACAGATTTTATCAATTTCCATCAATACGAGTACGTCCATATTTTTCCACTTAGGTATTATATCTCTTTCGTATCCCTTCTCTCTATCTCTTTCTCCCTCCCTCTCTTGCCTCTTTCTTTCTCTTCTCCTTCCTCTCTCTCTTTCTCCCTTTCCTCAATTCTTTCTCTTTCTGCCTATTTCCATCTCTTTCTCCCCTCTTCTTCAGCCCTCTCTTCCTCTCTCTCCCTCTCATGATAAATATTTTACAAAGTAGGTATTAATTAAGTCAGGCTTTAATTGACGCAAAGTGGTTC
>NW_007410259.1:0-641 GCF_000475195.1 Diaphorina citri
AGTAGTATTAAGTTAGTTATAAGTTAGCATTAGGAAAAATTTGTGTACATACATGTTTGTATATCACCACAATAAAAAAAAAATATTTGATTTGATTCTCCTACCGTTACGCAACCTAGGGAGAAGTAGCATCTATCCTACCCCCGTACCCCGCTTTTACTCTTATTCTACCCCTCCTGCACGTTTCCGCATGGTGTTAATTACACCGTGATTATACAACAGTACAAATTACAATATTGGGTAGCCCGGTGGGTTACTGGTGAGTGTTTTCACTATTTGTTGTAAATTGTAACGCTGTGACAGTCTGACTCCACGGTTAACCCATTTAATGACCAATGGGTTCATTTATGTACACATGCAGAATGGCTTTTTTAAGGTGTTCAACCTTTTTATCTTCTTCCTTTAGGAAAGAATTTTATTTGTGTTCAGTATGAATGCTTGTCAAAAATGTCGTTTCCCGTTTAATACACTAGGCTAAATTTTATGACTTGGAATCGAACCACCAACCTTCAGATTCAAAGTCCACCGTTCTAAGTTTCTAACCATTACACCACTAAGGTTGGTACTATCTTCTTATTTTATTGAACCTTTCCCCAGTTTTATTTGGGGTCGGCGTTACCCTCCTTTTGTCTATTCCTCCA
>NW_007410260.1:0-641 GCF_000475195.1 Diaphorina citri
TAAACCTTTCTCAATACCTTTAGATGTGACCATTTCACACAATGTTAGGTCACACATTGTCAGATAGTCATAAAATAGAGATCAAGATCGCGGATTTTTCTTCGTTTTGAGGTCACACTCACACATTGAGCCGTCATTGTTAAGAATCAAATGACCTAAATTGGAAACTTTGTCATGTGTTAGCGTGTTTAATTAGGTAAAACTGGGTTACGTTAAACCAGGCGTTGTTTAATTAGGTAAAACTGTTCGACACTGAAAATTGTTTAACAATGACCATAATGTTCGACACTGAAAATTGTTTAACAATGACCATAATGTTCGACACTGAAAATTGTTTAACAATGACCATAATATTCGAAACTGAAAATTGTTTAACAATGACCATAATATTCGAAACTGAAAATTGTTTAACAATGATCATAATATTCGAAACTGAAAATTGTTTAACAATGATCATAATGTCTGACACTGAAAATTGCCGACCGTGGGGAACCTTGCTTATTTTTCCACGCGAATCGCAACCATTATTTTTCAGGGAATAGGTAATATAAGTAATTGTCTCGCTCTCCCAGTATAAACAGGGTATATTCTTTCTATTTTATTCTATTCTAATTTTGTTGTCCATAATCATTAGCAATTAA
>NW_007410261.1:0-641 GCF_000475195.1 Diaphorina citri
TAAAAGAACACTCAAATAAGCATCATTCAATAGGATAAGGAAAGTCGTGTGATGTTCACACCAGATTTTTTTTTTTTAACTTGTGGGGAAATTTTTGTGGTACATACGTACATAGTTAGGTACGTACCTATAGGTACTACTGAGTTTTACCAGTGGTGGATATACGGCAGAGGTTATTCGTTCGTTTACAACTAGGTATACTATACGTAAATAATTGCTCAGATTCGGCCTTGACTGTTGGAATATCGCACAGGGCATTGGTCCAAATTTGCGTCGAATTCGTACGGAGTAGATGTTATAGAAGGTATAATGGAAAGCGGGAGAAGGAGGGTAGGTAGGTATATAGGAAGAGGGAGGGTTTATCCACACTGTTGAGTAGCGCTATCGAGGCGATATTTTATTTATAACCTGGACGCGGCTTGTGTGACTTGTTAGAAGGGGGGTCTAAATGTTTATTCGGTGAACAAAAAACGATTTCAAACTATATCCATTCCAAGAGAATATGAAGTTGCTATCCAACAAAAAATTATTCAAGATACAATATTGAAGAGAAGAAACAACCAGTTTTTTTTGGCTTTATGGTTTTCTGGACAAAATTTGCACCACCACTTTCGTGTTCCTGGTAAAAAGACCTTTAATTT
>NW_007410262.1:0-641 GCF_000475195.1 Diaphorina citri
CGTATTGTTTATTATGAACTTCGTTTAAGGTTTTTTATTTACATATGTTCAAACTATACCTATGAAATATATAAGACCTTGTTTAGACTGAGGGAGTAAAGGGACTTTTCAGTCTCATTCTGGCAGGATAAACAAGGTATATTCTATTCTACGTTTTTGATTTTCGAATTATCGTCCTCTAAAAGAGTGTCCACACTATGTTTGGACACACCTCAACAAATTTCATTGCCTATATTTGAAATTTTCTACCTTTTAAATGTACTTTTTAGCCGTTTTAGCATCAAATATTCAAATTTTGGGGTTTTCACAAATTTTTACGTCGGAATCGTCCTTTCATTATATTTTTTTTTACGGAAATGCACATCCTCTAGCGTTTATCTTATTACAAATTAATTACAACTGTACCATCCTTTTACAAATGCATTACAAGTGCCAAGTGCGGACATTACAATTTCGTGACAAGACAGCGCGCGAGACCTGTACATGTTAATTGATGACAGGATTCAGGATTGTATTTATCACACTCATCCTGGACAAAGGAATTTGGACTCTTCAGGGACGGGCCTTTCTATCGACCAGTAACGCTATTTTGGACTACAGAAGTGTCAATTTTTTTTTTTTTTTTTTAAGAGGTTTGACAG
>NW_007410263.1:0-641 GCF_000475195.1 Diaphorina citri
GGGTATACCATTTGTTAACTATTTATTTGATGAGAGAGTTGTTCTGAAAAACCAATAAATGGAAACTTATAAAATAAATAAATAAATATTCACATAATGATGTACAGAAAATAAAGGTCGGGCACGTCATAATCGCACCGAGCCCGCGCCAGCATACGGCCGAGTGTAGAACGTGCTACGGTGTACGTCGAGAAAGAAAACCGTGTCACACACATATCACCGCACCACGACGGTGCTAGCGTGGTGATGTGTGTACCGATACATTCAAGTACCTTGCCTTTTCTTTCTCGCCGTAGCACGTCCAACACTCGACCGTATGTTGGTGCGGGCTTGGTGCAATTATGTGTGTACCGACTTCAAGTGATTTAGACTATTTTAGACTGTCACTTTGCACGGTAACTAGTAGGTAACTACTCCTAGTTTAGGAAGAGAAGGCGTTCTAAGAAGGTTGCAGTTACGCAAGTTTAACAAGGCCAGCCACCCACTATCAGGTAGACCTGACGACGGGTACACCTGATCAGGTCTAAGTCATCTAAGTGTGTGTGTTCATCAGGTATAGGGTAGACCTGACAGACGACCCTTTTCAGTTGTACCTGATAGGTCTATCTGCTGGTGTGTGTGTGTGTGTGTGTGTGTGTGTG
>NW_007410264.1:0-641 GCF_000475195.1 Diaphorina citri
TGGTTT
Organism: Diaphorina citri; assembly: GCF_000475195.1. Classification (NCBI taxonomy): domain Eukaryota; kingdom Metazoa; phylum Arthropoda; class Insecta; order Hemiptera; family Psyllidae; genus Diaphorina; species Diaphorina citri. The sequence goes on from NW_007410264.1 coordinate 7, forward strand.
CCTGTGGTGAAGGTCCATGTGGTGCAGAGTGTTGCCGTAGACAGGAAGCGGCAATAACTTCATTTAGTTCTATGTGTTCCCCATAATAGGTACATATGTCAAAATATATGAGACCTTGGTTAGACTGCGGGGGGAAAAGGGACTTTTCAGTCCTATCCCAGCAGGATAAACAAGGTATATTCTATTCTATCTACCTATTGGGGTACTGAAGAGTGAGTGTGTTTTCCTAGCTTTTACATTGTATACCTATTTATTTTCGTTTCATGCTTTGTCAATATCTTGGGTATGATTAGGGATTTCTGTCCTTTTCAAAGATGAAAACACCTATAACTACATATCTAATGGTCAACGTGATTTGTTCCTATGTTGAGAAATGAGTTTCAGATGAGATATTTATGTTCATGTACAAAAGTACATCTAACAGCAACGATGACGCCTTGAACCTTGAACACACCAGTTTCCAATTGATCACTGAAGCAACCTTGAACACACCAGTTTCCAATTGATCACTGAAGCAACCTTGAACACACCAGTTTCCAATGGATCACTGAAGCAAACTTGAACACACCAGTTTCCAATTGATCACTGAAGCAACCTTGAACACACCAGTTTCCAATTGATCACTGAAGCAACCT
>NW_007410265.1:0-641 GCF_000475195.1 Diaphorina citri
AAATACAATTTACGTACTTGCGCTTAGTTTAGAGTTGTGCTAAACTGAAAGAAACTCTCGCTGAAAGAGGTTTTACAGACCAGGAAAAACTCACTGAGGAAAAATCAAATAAAAAAAGAGCGTCAGAAAACATAAAAAAGGAAATGTCTAAAAGAAAATTAAATGTTAGGTAGGCGTATTAAGAAGAAGGGATAAGGGTTTGTTATTGAACATTGAAGTGTCCACATGAAAGGAAAAGCAGACTGAAAATGTACATAAGGGGAAAACAGGATAATATACAGGGTGTTTATTAAAAAGAACACCAGACTGTAACCTCCGCTGGCTCCTTATGTAGGCTTAAAACACAGAACCTTTCTTTATTCTAAGGGAGCTGGAGAGAGACTCAAGTTTTCAATATGTATAACCAAATTGGAAACTGGCCGACTTGGAAATTGGCATTCAATCTTTTTAGTATGAAATGAAGTTTTTGATGTAACTAGTTATGCTTCCTTCTCAAGTCAAGTTAGCCTTCAATTTGACTAATAGGAGCTCCAGCCTTTTGAACAAACTATGTAAAATTTCATCAGAAACCAGGATAATGATGAGTGAACTCTAGCTGAAGTTTAATGACCCAGACTTCATCAACAATAACAATATTATCA
>NW_007410266.1:0-641 GCF_000475195.1 Diaphorina citri
TATCCCAAGTGTTTCATCATTGAATAGATGCAAACATTCATCTTGAATTACATCAATTTCAATTGGTTTGTAATACAGAGTGTGTCCTAGAAGATTACCCGAGTACATGGAAGATTAAGGTCAAGTGCAGTTTGCAGAGGTGTGTTATTCAGAAATACTTGAGCTGTGACTTGAGTATGATGCCTTGTAAGTAATAATACACAATGTCTGATATTTAGCATTGATGTCATGTGGTTGATTGAGACATGGAACCAGGTCATCTTGGAGAAGCTAGGACTCGGCAGCCGTTACTTGATATGTATGCTATGGCTCTTCTATATGATAACATGCAGCTATTTCCTATTCATGAGAGGCTTCCTACTCAACCGGGAAGTCCTACCATTCCATTCATCATGTCAGGTACATGATTCATTCTGTATTAATCTCATCAACCAGAGCTCCTCTGCACCCGTTGATGTAGAGTCTTTGCTAAGCTGCTTGTTCCAAGATGAACAAGATGACCATAACAACTCAACTGTGATCTCCTCACAATGGTGCCCTACAAGAAAAGTGCGGGTCATTTTACTTGTCATTGATGCTCTCCGATATGACTTTACTTTGTACAACAGTAGCAATTATGTGAAACCACTGCCTTATCAAAA
>NW_007410267.1:0-641 GCF_000475195.1 Diaphorina citri
TTTGGATTTTTTTTTTGTTGTTTTTGTTTTGTCTGCATGTTTGTTTGGTTTTATTTATTTATTTATTTATGAAGGGAACTGTAATCTATCTTTATAATAAGTTGTGAATTGGGCCATAAATCAGGCTTGTTACGAGGCCATGTTTGTGAAGGCAGATACCGACCAGGATGGCTTTGTGAATGGGCTGGAAATCAAGCATGTGTTTCTCTCGTGCAATCTGGCCCAGTCGGTGCTGGCCAATATTTGGTATGTCGCACCTATCACGGGATTTTGTAGTTATAGCCCGTTCTCACTTGTCGTTGGAAAAAAAATCGTGTCGTGTGTAGTGGGAACAGTCATTTAAATTACACTGTCTACAGGACAATTTGTGTCGTCCGGGAAAAAATCGTGTCATGTGTAGTGGGAACACTCTCATTTAAATTACACTGCCCACAGGACAATTTGTGTCGTCCGGGAAAAAATTGTGTTGTCCATATTGGGAACACTTTCATTTGAATTGCATTGCCTACAGGACATTTGGAGAAAAGCGTGTGAAATTCATGACAAGTGGGAATGGGCTCTTGCGTGTTATTAGGCGTTTTTTCATGTCTCAATTATTCAGAATATCGTCTGAATAATTCATCTGGCCAGCTTTGTCTTGA
>NW_007410268.1:0-641 GCF_000475195.1 Diaphorina citri
AAATGTGCTGGGTCATAATAAAGAAATGTGTCTACAGAGATATTACGAGTATAAAGGTACCAATATACTGTAGACTTTTTATTGCTAAACTTGGTCTTGTGTCTCTTGAAAAAGTCTACAGTGTACTGGCACCTTAAAAGTCTTCAAGTACTTAGGTACTGATGGGTACTTTTATAGATAGGTAGGTAGTAAGGTAAGTACTTAAAATCACAACATAAATCACAACACACATTACTTATGTTAAAAAATAAACATGTCAAGTAAGTAAGTACTTAAGTAGTTACCTACATAAAATAAATGATTACCTACTCACTAGGCAATACATGGTTTATGAATATAGGTAATCCGATTAAAACTGATCATGCACTTTCATAGTATCTGGGAGGTCTTGTCATATCTCTTGGTGTGTCTAGAAAAATGTGCTTGCCTCACAGTATCAAATTACCTATGTTAATTCTCTTACACCACATCAAACATCATCTTGAACCAAACCCTACAGGGCTTTATTATAATCTGGTTAACAACAAGCAAGTAAACTTACAAGCAGAGACACTTACCTACCTAGCTAGCTATTCAGCAAATATGGTCAAAGATAAGTGGTCTACTTAGGTTGTTTTGTATCAAATATTACACAAAAAGTA
>NW_007410269.1:0-641 GCF_000475195.1 Diaphorina citri
GCGGGGTTCGAACTTGGGGTCACAAGGGTACAGAACGGACGTGGACTCTGCGTGATAAATTAACCAAATTGTAAAAGAGGAACCTCAGATTTTGACAATCGTATAAATTGCATTTCATTGAGTAAATAATAAACCACTAGTGATTTGCAGCAATAAGACCTAAGTTTGAGGAAAATTCCAAGTTTGAAACTGATCCTCCAAGATGGATTCTGGGATTATGAAAGATCTGCCACGTAATTCACTACGTCTTGAAGACTATATTTAGATTTTGCATCAAGGCTAAAGGTCAAAAATTCCTTGTTAAAGATATTTTTTTTGAAGCTACCATTTGCTCATGATCTCAACAAAAAAGAGTTGAATACTATAAACTGAAATCATACGGTGAACGGTGAATGAACTTCGACAGGACGACTTTTTTCCTCCTTAAACAAAAACTTGAACTTGTTTGATTGGTTTCAATATGCCAATTGGTATCACACGTATAAAATTTAATTAACCAAATGTAGGTAGGGTATAACGTACTATTTTACGGATCAATTACCACAATGTGTAATGTGTACAATGAAAGCCAACCAGTTCATACGAGAAACCAGACACCAAGAGTGTTATGAAGTTATAATAATGTTTCAAATCACTGTAAA
>NW_007410270.1:0-641 GCF_000475195.1 Diaphorina citri
ATCACGATCGAATAAACTACGGGCTAAAAAATTCCCGGAGGGACGGACCCAGCTTGTTTTTTTTTCATAGAGGTTTGATAGAGGGAACTGTAACTGCTAAGGTCTCATTATTCCGAAAGCGAAGAGAGAAGGAGACAGGATAGGAAAAAGCCAGTCGTTCCGAGAACGAACCTTATTCCATCAGGGTAAAATCCGCCCTGGACGGGAATCGAACCCGCGGCCTAGCGCTTACAAGGCAGACGCGCTACCAACCAAGCTAACTAGGCTGGCAGTGAGGATCTTTTTTCGTACCTGCTGATTGACCCCTTAAGCCTGTAACTCACGATGAGTTTTATCGTATCAGTCCATCGCATACGACAGAACTCATCGTGAGTGGGGAATTTCTATCCGATAAGTTTGTCTGATGGAAATAAATGTTCAATATTCAATATTTTTATCGATCAGTTGAACTTATCCCTACCGTGTGTAGGGTTTTTCTATCAGATATCAGGTAAGTTGTAGCAATCTCTAGAATCTAGATCCTCCGCGGCGTTTTTCGTCAGCTTCTCAATCAGCCCTAACTAGGATGATTGCTTTGGGCTGACATTTGGTTTTGGCTACAAAAAAATTTACGAGTGGATGCCCTTCGCACTTGAACCTTG
>NW_007410271.1:0-641 GCF_000475195.1 Diaphorina citri
AACTTATACCTAAAGTGAAACAAAGTTCTGACGTGATGTCAGGGCTTGAGGAAACTCCTAGTGAAAGACTTTACTCCTACACAAGTTGTTGAAGTGACTTAAGTACCTGCTTAAGTACCTACATACCTACATACGAGTACCTCCCTTCCTTTCTAACCTAATACCATATCTACCTATGTAGCTACATACCAACATACAAATACGTACAGAATGAAGCTGACAGTTCTAAATGTTTTTGAAGAACTTTGTTTTTTTCGTCAGCTCGGAGATTTTGGAGCGACAAAAAAAAGTTCTCATGAGAGGAGAAGGAGAAAAAGAAAGAGAAAGAGGAGAACGGAGAAGAAGAAGAAGGAGGAGGAGGCACAGGAAAAGGATATGAAGAAAAAGGAGTAGGAGAGGGAGAAGAAGAAGGAGGAGGATGAGGAGAAGAAGAAAAAGAAGAAGGAGGAGAAGAAGAAGACGAAGAAGGAGGAGGAGAAGACGAAGAAGAAAATGAAGGATGAGGAAGAAGAAGAGGAGAGGATGATGAGGCAGGGAAGAAAAAGGAGGTGAAGAAAAATGAGTAGGAGAGAGGGGAGAAGAAGAACAGGAGGAGGAGGAAGATGAAGAAGAAGAGGAGAAGAAAGAAGAAGAAGAAGAAA
>NW_007410272.1:0-641 GCF_000475195.1 Diaphorina citri
AATATGGTCGATTCCTATGTAAAAAGTTGGGAAAAATCCAACTCTGAGGTCAAAACTCCAAAAAAAAAAAAAATAATAATAATAATAATTGTAAGAGGTCGAAAATTCAATTTTTATTTTCCGTTCTAATGAAAGAGTTCATATATGTGTGACGTCAGACTTTACGGAGTTGTTTTTTTCGTCCGTTAGGTAGCGCCTATATGCAAGCGCGTTATAGTGGAGGAGCAGAAAGAACTGCGCAGAAACGTATGTGAATCAGTAAAGGAGGCTACCCGATCTTACCCGAATCAGTAAAGGAAGCTACCCGATCTTACCCGAATCAGTAAAGGAAGCTACCCGATCTTACCCGAATCAGTAAAGGAAGCTACCCGATCTTATCCGAATCAGTAAAGGAAGCTACCCGATCTTACCCGAATCAGTAAAGGAAGCTACCCGATCTTACCCGAATCAGTAAAGGAAGCTACCCGATCTTACCCGAATCAGTAAAGGAAGCTACCCGATCTTACCCGAATCAGTAAATGAGGCTACCCGATCTTACCCCAATCAGTAAAGGAGGTTCTTTATAAACTTCACCACAAATAAGCCATTAATGATTTATCAAGAGAACGACATTTGTGACGAGCATTCATCATAACACATTA
>NW_007410273.1:0-641 GCF_000475195.1 Diaphorina citri
AAAAAAAAAAAAAAAAAAAAAAAAAACTAAATAAAACATGGCGGACAAATAAATAAGAAAAAATCCTATTCGAAACATTTGAAAAAATATTTGTAAATAAATCGAATAAACTGAAGAAAATAAAAAATTACCTACTTAGTTAAAAAAAATGGAAATTATTCGTTTTATTGGTTTTATTTGCATAAAGAAATACGACTAAGTAATGAGAAAGAGTTGTTTTTTGTTCTTTTCTTGCCTCTTCCCAGATTAAACAGTTATTTGGAAAAAAAAAAACTTCATTGCACCGAGCTCTCACGACCATGTCAAAACCAAAACTGCTGCTCACTAGAAACGACTATCCAAGAGTATCACCTGCCTATGACATTCTGGAGGACATGTAAGATCCGTTTCCAATTTTAAATTAATAAAAAAATCTGGTGTGAACATCACACGACTTTCCTCATCCTATTGAATGATGCTTATTTTGGGTGTTCTTGTTCTTATAACCAAACTTTTACAATATCTCTAACTGTTTAGTCGGTATAGCTGAAAACCGCCAAAAAACGGTCAAAATACCGCCAACAGCAGCACCTATCTCAACCAAAAGTTTCGTGTCGCATCCTTGTCACATTTGACATCTACATACCAAATTTCAAGTCTCT
>NW_007410274.1:0-641 GCF_000475195.1 Diaphorina citri
TTTCAAATTCAACTTGAAAATTTATGTCAGGTACTCTTAGAGCCGTTAAAGCTCTCTTTGTATCTTGTCTGCAATTTTGGTTTTTTCATTGTGATTTATTTTATAATACTGTTGAGATTTCATGATGAATATTTTCATAATAAAAAGAAGAAGAAGAAAACAATTGCTATGTATGTATACGAGTAAGTACCTACCTCGGTCCTCAATAAATAGATTTACGATTTAATTAAACATTTAAATGCTACAACGCTACTGGTACCTAATACTTATCAGTTAGTTTATGTATTTTGATTGACATCTGATATGAGAGATATCCACGAGCAACAAAACGTTAGCAGTGCGCTTGTAACTTTACAAGAAGTCACTGAAGACGGGATTGGTCATTGTGGTACCAAAATGTCAGGAATATTGTTTTCTACATATATTATATAAAAAATTAAATAAAAAACGGACATTTAAACTTTTTTACTTTCTATTACTTCAGTTATAGCGAAACTACGAGTATACTTAGTAATTTTTCGAATTGTTGCCAGGTTTTTCTTCATTCTGCCCCACTGTGCGGCGGTCCTGCAGCATTATTATCGTTGTCTATTTCCATCAGCATCTTCTCCACTTTCTCTCTATCAGCTACTATTCTCTCA
>NW_007410275.1:0-641 GCF_000475195.1 Diaphorina citri
GAGGAAGGCAGGGAAAACTATCTATTGAGATGTTGCCTTAGCAACCAGAATACAGAGTGGACTGGTGATTGTAAATACGGGGTGAATACACAACGGATTCACAACTTTCCTTGAAGATGCAGAAGAAATTGAAAGTTTTGCATAAATATCGAAAAAAGTCTAGGAACAGGAACATTCAAACTTTCCTGGTGAAATGTCTTAAAGGCTCACAGTGAAAGAAAGATATCAGTGGTTGGCTAGAAAAGCTCCTTCAGGAGAAAACTGCCACTTAAAATAAGAGAGTTGGTAAAAAAATGGAGAAAAAAAATGATAATAAGCTAATAAGTAATAAATAAGTTTACTTTTCTTGAAGAAAATTAACAAAAGTAACAATTGAAAAAGCAAAATAACAAGCATTTAATGTACAACAATAAACAAATCTCTAGTACCGCGGTCAAACTTTCTTGACTTGGCGGGGCGGAGCGTTACCGCGCTCCTTAATTACATATCTAGTAGTGTCTAAAGGCCCTAAAGGGTAAAGTTAAAGTGTTATTCTTACCATTAGGTGAGTAGGTACCACGGATCTTGATAGCGGTTAGGTTAGCCAACACACTGATGAAGTCCCTAGGTGAATATCTGGGTTGCCATCCATAGTCTGGCCT
>NW_007410276.1:0-641 GCF_000475195.1 Diaphorina citri
CAAAAAGGAGAAATTAAATGTAGAAAATTTTGAAATCATTTTTTCATTTGAAAATTTTCACTTTCTGAAATAACCCAGCTGTAGAGAAGAAGAAGGGAGGAAGAAATGACAAGGGTAGTTAAAAGAGAATGAGATAACGAAGGAAGAGGAAGGAAGAAAAGGATGAGAAGGAAGGAAGTGGATGAAAATCAGGAATCAGAAGAAAGGAAGAGATAGTGTAAAACAAAACAACCCTGCTGAAGAAGTGAAGGAAAGGAAACAATGATGTCAAGGGTATGTTGTTCAAAGAGTTAGAAATTTAGAATAAAGAATTAGGAAGAAGAGGAAGAGATGAAAAAAAAAATCATGAAGCTGAAGAAGAAGAAAAAGAAGAAGAACAACAACAACAACAACAAGAACTAGAAGAAAAAGAGAATTCAAAGGATGAAGAAGGCAAAGGTAAAGAAAGGATGACAAAGAAGATGAGAAGAAGGAAGGATTAGGAAGAAGAAAGAAGTTAGGGAGAAGGAAGAGGAGGAGTAAGGAAAAAGGAAGAGCAGGAGGAAGGGAACACCAAACAAGAGGGTTCATTAAATTTAACTGAAATTTGTGCGAGTTACCACATTAATAATGATAATAATAATTAAGGAAAAGTTTTTAAT
>NW_007410277.1:0-641 GCF_000475195.1 Diaphorina citri
GGCACTAAAAACTGACCATCGAAATTTTGACCCGATTACATTACTTTCCTTCCTATAGGATAAGGAAAGTAAAAAACTCTTGCTTCATGATGTACTCTTACTATGTTTTCCTACTTTCAGGTTCTGAGTTGGTGGAGATGTACTAGAGATGAGGTCTATCCTTGGACACCTGTTGTGAAAGATGTGGACCGAGCTAATATTCATGTCTACTCTCTAAGCAGGTAAAGATTTTCAACTAAATTTAGAAACATGCAAATATGAGGTCTTATAATAAAGCTCCTCAGAATATCTCAGGTTTTGATGTATGCATGTTCCATATAAAAGCTTGGTTTTGTGTTTCGTTAAAAAATATGCAAACAAAATAGGTCTCTAAATAAAGTAAATTTCTTTCCATTTATGTCATCTCAAACATATTTTCCTTGAAAAATAGCACTTATCTTAGTATTGCTAAGTGTATGAAGGCTTTCCATTTATGTCATCTCAACCATATTTTCCTTGAAAAGTAGCACCTGTCTTAGTATTGCTAAGTGTATGAAGTACTCATATCTCTCCATTTGTATCAGTTATCCTATCTCACGGACACGGAAAGTAAAGTATCTCTCCACCAAAGAAAACTAATCTGAATTAACAACTCGGTTTAT
>NW_007410278.1:0-641 GCF_000475195.1 Diaphorina citri
GGAGTCAATGCTTCGTAACGAGGAGGATAGCTTTGGAAACGGAGGAGTCCCCAACACTACAGGAACATGGAGGAAGTACATAATTATATGGACAGAACCCTGTGTCGCCAGATCTTTAGTGAAAACATCAGCCGTTACGGATAGAACATTTTTGTTGTAAAAAATCTTCGGAAATTTTCAATTCAGCGATGTGTTGAAAATCCTCACCGTCAGAATCACCCCATAACAGAATTTGACAACTCTTGAAGACACTGGTTACGCTGTTTTCCAATTGAGTTCACTATTGTTTTTCAGTAATTTCGGAGAGGAAATAGAAAGGAAGGAAGAAAAATTGTTGTGCGGACAGAACCCTGTGTCGCCAGATCTTTGGTGAAAACATCAGCCGTTACGGATAGAACATTTTTGTTGTAAAAAATCTTCGGAAATTTTCAATTCAGCGGTGTGTTAAAAATCCTCACCGTCAGAATCACCCCATAACAGAATTTGACAACTCTTGAAGACTATGGTTACGCTGTTTTCCAATTGAGTTCACTATTGTTTTTCAGTAATTTCGGAGAGGAAATAGAAAGGAAGGAAGAAAAATTGTTGTGCAGTTTTGTTTAAATTCCTGGCAAGGCACATGATTGTTTTGTGTTGTCGAG
>NW_007410279.1:0-641 GCF_000475195.1 Diaphorina citri
CTCCTACTCTTTCTTCTCTCTTCATCTCTCCTTTATTTCTCTTTCATACTTCTGTTCTACGTAACAAAACAATATGAGAAATAATTTTTCATAAAAAAAACTCTTCAAATTGAATGAATGAAAAAAAAAAGAGTAACAAAAGTCATTCTCTTTGTCTCCCTCCCCTTTCTTCCTCCCTCGCAGATCTTTTGTACGCTTCACAATACGTATCATAATAACAATAAAAGAATATTGTTCTCTTCTACTCCTTCTGAACTGCTAGTTCCATTTCAACTCATGTTGACTCCAATTCCTTGATATTGTTACCCGAGGATAATGCTCCAACTCCTGAGTATTATAACTCCAACGAAGTCCTACATATGTACAATTGTACATGTATCTAACTCCAACTCGGTTACCTAACTCTTGGTGTTCATTTAACTCCAAACACTCTAGGTACTTAGTGTCGCTAACTCTAACCTACTTACATTATGCACATATACATATCCAAGTCAAACTATACTAACAGGTTACCCACCTCATATAGGTGTGATAATCTTCGAGTTGACTACCATCGGGTTGAAAGAGCCAGTAGCCTGGTCCTGATTTCCAATCAGAGCCAGTCCTAATATTTTCACTCTGATTCAGTCTAACTAAACTGT
>NW_007410280.1:0-641 GCF_000475195.1 Diaphorina citri
TACATGGAAATTTGGACAAATTATCAATACAGAATTACAAACACTGTTATTAAAAAAAAAAATAATATTAAAAAAAAAAATACTGTCAAAAAAATAAATAAATAAAGAGGCAATAGATCAAACTCGAAGTTCTTGTTCTTGTTGCAAGGTGAACGGTTGATTGAAATGAACTTACCGTTCAGAAAGAACAGTTCCGTTCAGGAACGAACTTTTTCAAAGAACAAGTTCCTACAGTTCGTTCGTACGTTCTTTTCCCATCTCTATCTCATTGGTTCAGCCATGTTTTGTTTCACTAGAAAATACAACTCGTCTCGTTTCAAAATTCAAATAAACGCTTATTTCATTTTCACTTGTTCCTTGTTCCTCGTGTCTGGCTGTTCCGCTGTTCTCTTGCTAATCGTGATATCGTGGTACTCTGCTTCTGTTCTGCTACTTGCTATATCTCTGATCTCTGGACTCTCTGGCTGATTCATGGTGTTTTCGGTCTGTACTCTGTATTTTATAATCTTTGATTCTTTTGCGAATCTTGCGATCATCAAATAAATATCTAGAGTTTCAATATTCATTTAGATTTCCTTAAGTACCAAAATTATTACTTAGTTTTTCATTTTGCATCAATAGATATCCGTTCTTTCTGTATT
>NW_007410281.1:0-641 GCF_000475195.1 Diaphorina citri
TGCCTAGGTACTACATCTGGGTTGTGTTACAAAGTGATCATAACTTGACAACCTAATGGTGTAGAGTTTTGAGTGGTTTTGCCATCGACTTTTTCTTGTGTTCCCAAACCATGTTTTGGTCTAACTACAAAATCTCGGACCTTGGAATCTCCACAACCTTGGGACTCACTTTTCCGCCGCTTTTTCAAATAGAGATAAGATAGACTTCTCTGTCCTCTTTTCTCCTTTCCCTTCCTCCTCTTCATCTTCTCCTCCTTCTTCTTCTCCTCCTTCTTCTTCTTCCTCCTCTTTTTCTCGTTCTTCTCCATTTCCCTCGTTTCCCTCAGTATAGTCAGTTTCATCATCCATTTGGTCGGCACATCTCTTTTTCCTACCAAAACCAATCATCCTAAGAATGTGTAAGGTAAGATGATTATATAGGTATGTAGTAGGTAATTGGGAAGAAATAGACATTGAAGACGGAAATAAAGAATTTTTTATTGTTTGAGGCATAAATGGATGCTCGTCACAAAATTTAATGTTGCATGTCTCACTAACGCTAACTTTTATAACTTCACTTGGAGTCGAACCACCAACCTCCAAATTCAAAGTCCATAGTTCTAACAACTATATGTACACCACTAAGGTTGGTTTTGCTCTTA
>NW_007410282.1:0-641 GCF_000475195.1 Diaphorina citri
CGTCGCGACAAATTTCGAGATCAGAGATCATTTGTGTGAGAAAATGTGAAAGAAAAAAAAAAAAAAAAAAAAAAAAAAAGTTTTTTGGCTTTATGGTTTTCTGGACAAAATTTGCACCACCATTTTCGTGTTCCTGGTAAAAAGACCTTTAATTTGATAAATAGGTCGACCAGGTTTGGACAAGTCCTTCTATGGGGACAGACAGATGACACCGAAGCGAATACAATAGCCCGTCCTATATATTCGACCAGGTTTGGATAAGTCCTTCTATGGGGACAGACAGACAGACAGACTGACAGACAGACTGACGGACAGACAGACACCGAAGCGAATACAATAGTCCGTCCACTATACCTTTTATTATTAGTAATAATAAAGGAAGGAGGACTAAAAAGTTGTGAAAAATCCAATTTTGCGGTCAAAACTACGAAAAAGTAACCTTAGATATTTATGTAAACTAGATAAATAATTTTTCCTGTATGTGAGGAAGCATGAATATCATTAGTGTATTGAGACCTGCACATTGCTTCCATCTTCCTTTCATTGAAATGTTAACGGTGCATATACTGGGAACAAATCTCCCTGTCTGGGAGGAAGTATAAAAATCATTGGTGTATTGAGACCTGCACATTGCTTCCATC
>NW_007410283.1:0-641 GCF_000475195.1 Diaphorina citri
GATGTAGACTTAGTACGTGTTGACGAAAAAGAAAGAAGAAAACTAGGTAAATAGGAAAAAGAAAACTAGGTAAATAGGGCGTGGGTTCAATCGCAGACGAGGTATGGACATTTATCCTCAACTAGCCGAAATCCGTCGCTTCGCTCTGCTAGAAAATCCTTAAGGCATGGCCGTTTATGTCACTCATCCATTTAGTGGTCTTGCTCGGCGTAGCTTAACAAAAACGAACCGGAAAATAGCCTATAACCTTCACCGAGAGTGCAAGCAATAAGTTGACAAAGTTTCATAGCAATCGGATGAGCGGTTTGGCCAGGCATAAAGTTCGAACAAACAAACAAATATTCATTTTTATATAATTTGAGAATTTGACCATCGTAATAGTAGTAGCCTACTGCTGGATTAAAAGTACTTCAGTCCTTTGCGAGCAGTGTAAATAAGCACTATTATTAACCATTTAAAATGCGTAGCGTCCCGTGGCAGTCAACGTGGTAGCGCTGTCACGCCAAAAGAGGAGAAATACTGAAAGGAAAATTAATACAACTCACGTCTTTGAACCTTATCAGTTATCAGTCTTAGGGTGTGTCCACACATAGTCGACCGGCCGTCGACACGTCCACACTGCCTCGACAACATAGATTCAC
>NW_007410284.1:0-641 GCF_000475195.1 Diaphorina citri
TAAAAAAAAAAAAAAAAAAAAAATAGTGTGAAAGAGAGAAAGAAAGCGACAGAAAGGTAGAGAGAGAGAGCGATTTAAATTTTCTTTAAAAATGTGAAATACATGTAGGAAGAAAAAGAGAGGGAGAGAGATCTGGCACATCAAATTTTCCGTAAAAAGTGAGAAATAGGAAAAGAGAAAGAGCGAGAGAGAGAGAGAGAGAGAGAGATCTGTGTATGACTAGTAAAATCGGACAAAAAAAACGTGTACTGAGAGTTTCAAGACTTATCTAAAAAATTATAGATACACAAATAATTTTATTAATAATTATTTAATTATACTTTGAAAATGACTTATATGTACGTACAAAAAACGTATACAACGCATATACATACAAAGATAAATTTTAATTTGTCATTCGGATTAGTCTCAGATAAATAATATTTATACAAAAGATTGATTCAGCAATTTAATTGGACCCAACATTTTTTATGTATTGTGATTTTTTTTCTTTTTTTTTTTCAATCAGGTGTTTGCGTGGAATCATGTCTGTTTGCGTTTTTTTCAATCAGGTGTTTGCGTGGAATCATGTCTGTTTGCGCTGCACTTTTTATGACTTTATTCCAATCGAATTTTGCAATGCATTTTTTTCCAGTCGAAAT
>NW_007410285.1:0-641 GCF_000475195.1 Diaphorina citri
TTTCATCGCGCTTTTGATCCTAATAGGAGTAGTGGACCATTTCACAAGATTTTAGTAGATTTTCTTTTTCCATTTTTTTCTCGAACGAACTTGCCAAGACATTTGCCGTGGAATACTGAGACAAGAAAGAGATTGTTATGCTGCGAGAAAAAGAAAACCATCAGGCATCATTTTCAAAGATGGCTTTGAACTTGAAGATCCTCCAGGACTTTGAGGAAATTCACAGAGATACCTACTTATCTCTGTGAAGTTAGGTATGAAGTGATCAAGGTACCTATAGAGTACTTTGAAGGGGAGGTTTAAAAAGAATCGCGCCCGAACTTGCAATGGATTAAAAAAATAGAAAGTAAAAAAATCATATTTCCTATTTGACAAATAAATTTCTTCCAGTTCGTAAGTTGAGGGTTGAGGGCAATGTTCTTCGTATATGATGGGCATACCACTATACTATACTGTTGCAAGGGTACTTACTACTCTATCTCAGATAGACTATCTGTAAAATATGTTACTTCAAACTTTACCAAGAGTCTTTTAGAGAGTTTTAGGTGAAAACACTGAAAAATAGTGTGGGCACGCGATGATAATAAGAATTTGGCTCTCGTGTAAACGCGCCCTAATCTCACATATGAGGTGTGCACAGG
>NW_007410286.1:0-641 GCF_000475195.1 Diaphorina citri
TCTGTCAGACGGTCTGAGCGGAGCGTGAGTGGCCGGTACTTATTCCAGACTTCAGGTAGGTATGTAGATTATTCATTGAAGAATGGTGCTTCCAGATTCTTCATTGCCTATTCGTTTGGAATATTGGCAACCATCCTGACAATATCAACTTTGTTGATTGTAGATTTGTAGCTCGATGGTGGTCTGCCAGAAATATGTCCTTGAATCACGAATTTTTTCCCCTCCTTGAATACAGATACTGAAGTCTTATCTGTCAGATTCTAAGGTCACATTTGGCTAATTCGAATAAACAAAGGTATTCGGTAGGTATCCACATTGGATCTCCTCAAAGGATCTTTGTAGTATCGGTATCTCCTCATAGGAAAATTTCCGCAAGAGCTCTTCAAGGTTTGTCTTTGAGCTTTAATAAATCTTCGTCAGTCGCACATGGTTAACATTTGAAAGGAGGCTTAACTTGGGCTTAATACCGTTCACGCAAAAACAATCCGTATTGACATTTGGGAATGTCCCATTCCCATTTGGCCGAGAAAAATTCCTTCAATCCTATTTGAACGGAATATTTTTTCCTTTGCAGAAGCTCACCTTACGTTACAGTCAGTGAGCTGTAAAGGCTAAAAGCGTAACGAACCATGGATAACACA
>NW_007410287.1:0-641 GCF_000475195.1 Diaphorina citri
GAATTTTAAAAATTGCCGCCGGGACAGCTATCTCACGTCGTCCGAGCTCATCTCAGCCCTGTTCATAAACACACCCTGGAGCTTGCGCGTCTTTTAACGCTCACAACTTGAAAAAAATCGGGGCATTTGGGGCCTATGCCTATGCCATTTCTTATTCTTTCTACCATGCCTATGCCATAATAACGATACTCCTCATTTCGAGTCTCTCGTAGAGCCAGCCTAGTTAGCTTGGTTGGTAGATCGTCTGCCTTGTAAGCGGTAGGCCGCGGGTTCGATTCCCGCCCGGAGCGGATTTTATCCTGGAGGAATAAACTTCGTTCTTGGAACGGCTGGCTTTCTCCTATCTTGTACGTCTTCCTTCTTTCTTCAAAATTTCGGGACGATGAGCATCTTCAAAAAAAATCACTCGTACCTACCTAGAATAAAAAAAAATAATAATAAAAACAAAAACTTCAAATCTAAGTCGAGGGACATGACTTTCATCCGATTTTTTCCGAATGTCCTGTACCTACGTGTACGCAATGTATTCCTGTCTCCCTACTACGCAGTACGCACGACGTAATTTTTTTTCCGAATGACAAATTTTAACGGACCATAACGCGCATCAACTTTTTAACGCGCTCTGTATTGTGTAAGTTTTT
>NW_007410288.1:0-641 GCF_000475195.1 Diaphorina citri
GTGAAATGTAAACCATTAAGTACATACCTGCCCAGGTTCAAGCCGCAGCGTATAGATAAAGCCGCGACTGTGCAGAAGTGCCGCAAATAGTTGTAATGCCGTGAAAAACGATTTGATCGAGCGATGCGAAGTGGGAAATGGAATACGCGGACCGCGATCATATAGGTTGAATCTGGAACATAAGGATCCAAAGGAACAAATTAAACACAATGGAAAATAGAATAGAATATATTTTGTTTATCCTGAAGGGATGGTCTGTTTGTTTGTCTTTTATTGTTTTGTTTGTCTCTTTGCTGTTTTGTTTGTTTGTATGTTTGTTTGTTCACACCTGACGTTAAGTTGTCCACTCACAGGATCCTCGCTAAGTGTACTCTGAAAAGCTGTGTAGTGATGATTCCCGTCTCTATACTCATACTCTGCGCTCATATTCACGAGTGTGGAGTAGGCTTGTTTGTTTGTTTGTTAGTTCTCACCTGACTGCGTTAAGCTGTCCGCTCACAGGATCCTCACTAAGTGTACTCTGCCATGCTGTGTAGTGATGATTACCGTCTCTATAGTCATACTCTGCGCTCATATTCGCCAGTGTGGAGTAGGCTTGTTTGTTGGTCTGCTTGAGGAGGGCTGCGACATGAAAGCCGTCG
>NW_007410289.1:0-641 GCF_000475195.1 Diaphorina citri
CTCGAGGGAAAGATTCGCCAATTAGTCATTGACAAAGTGAGTTACGTTGGGTTTTAGATCCCAAGACTTGTGTCTTGTAACAACCAGGGTCGACGAAAGAAGAAGAGGGGATGCCAATAGGCCGATTTTTTTCGTACGGCAGCTTTACCGCACTTCTCAGATAATAAGATGGATGCCTTGTTTGTACAATGGATCCCTCGTATATTCTTCTTTGGATTGAGAGAAAAATGGGCTGATAGCCTCAAACACCTTCCTTTCTTCCTTTGTTATCCTCTCGTTACTATAACTAAACAGCTACTCTGCATCAGAACGTCCCCGCTTGCCAGAAAAATGAACCTGCGATTTTAAACCAGCGGTAGCACAGCTCTGAGAAAGAGTAAAAGACATTAACATCTACCTTCTGTCACGGCTAACGCTCTCGAAGTTGGCAATCGACCACTGCTCTACAATCTACAGTATCTACATCATGTAGTTAATAATAATTATTTATGTTATGACAGTTTGATCTGGACTGCTCATTTGCTACTGACGTGGCATTCATGTGTCACCAATTCCATCTCGCTATGTCTGACAGGTTGACAGCTATCTCATCAGCAATCAGCATAATATCACACGATCTCGAGTTGGTACAGCGTGACCAT
>NW_007410290.1:0-641 GCF_000475195.1 Diaphorina citri
TTTTATTTAAATAAACATGAAATTAATTACATTAGACGCCCCTTTATTTTTCCAAACATTCAGAAATTCTAAGAGCTAGCTGATGTGTTTTAATAAGGACGAAACGCTACCTAGTTAGCCTGGGAGGTAGAGTGTCTACTTTCTAAGCGCTAGATCACGGGTTCGATTCCACCCGGGCCGGATTTTATCCTACACGGATAAGGTTTGTTCTCGGAACGGCTGGCTTTCTTCTATCCTGTATTTCCTTCTCTCTTCGATTTCAGGACGATAAGACCTTAGCTGTTACAGTTCCCTCTGTCAAACCTCTTTTTTTTTATCTCTGACAGATAAGATTCATCCTCGGAACGGCTGGCTTTTTCCTAACCTCTCCTTACCTCAATTTCGGATCATACGACCTCTGTTACAGTTCCCTCTATCAAACCTCTCAAACAGGTACAGCTGGTACAGGTTATGGGTTTGATTTCTACTTGACACTAATACTGATGACTTGGATATCATCATAAGGCTGATCTGTCTTGTGATTAGTCTTCACATTGCTGATATTCTGTACAACTTCCATGCCTTTGGTGACACGCCCGAACACTGTGTGTTTATTGTCCAGCCATGGCTGTGGATCAAAATAAATGGACAATACGTAAATA
>NW_007410291.1:0-641 GCF_000475195.1 Diaphorina citri
GCGGCATTTCCCCAAACAAAGTGAATTGGAAATTCCGAAACTCCCGCACAATATTGAAAAGTTTTCTATTTGTCTTGGTGAAATTAAATTGCTACCAAACAGAATAAATAGGTACCTGACCTTCCTAGAAAGTCAAAGGGAGAGACTTAACCAAGTTTGGTAAACTCGCTTAAGCTGTGTCCACACCACACATAGTCGACGCCGTCGATCAACGAGGTGAATCTATGTTGTCGAGGCAGTGTACTATTTCGGTCAACGTCGACTAAGTGTGGACACAGCGTTAGAACAAACAGTAAGACTTCTGTAGTTATTGCCCGGTTTTGTGTGTCGGTTTCTAGAATCGCGAAAAGTAGAACTGACACCTTGTCGAGTTAACGAATGCGTGTCACAAATTTAGTTCCCCATGTAACTCAACTCGAATTTTATGACTTTACATGGGCTGGAACCACCGACCTCTAGACCCGAAGTCCAACGTGTTAACCACTCCACCACTGAGATTGATGCTATCTTACCTTCTCCTCTTTCTATTTCTCCTCTCTCTCTCTCCCTTTTGTAGGTAAATGCAGTTCTTTGTGTTATTATATCACAACTTTGGTGCTCACTGCAGCATTGTAGGATTTTTCCCAATATCTCAATAATCC
>NW_007410292.1:0-641 GCF_000475195.1 Diaphorina citri
CCCCCCCCTGTTATTTTCACCAGATATTACGATCCTGAGAAACGAATTTTTTTAATGAAGATACCTACCTACATACCTAAGGTACCTGCCGTTCGTATCTCTATCCCTCTTTTTCCTATCTCTGTCTTTCTCTCTTGCTCTTTTTTTTCTATTTATAACTTCTTCTTTCTCTCTCTCTCTCTCTCTCCCTCTCTCTCTGTACTTTCTCTTTCTATCTATTTTATTATCTACATTTCTCGGTCTCTCTTCTCTCTCAAAATGTTTATCTCTCTCTTACTCTTTTTCATATTTCTTCCTTCTCTCTATCTTCTACCTACGTACCTACCTTCTCTCTCTCTCTCTCTCTCTCTCTCTCTCTCTCTTTTTTATATACTTCCTCTCTCTTCCCTTTACCTTCTCTCTCTCTCTCTCTCTCTCTCTCTCTCTCTCTTTTTAATATACTTCCTCTCTCTTCTCTTTCTTTCTCTTTTTCTCTCTCTTTTGTTTTATTTACGTTTCAATATTGACCTCTTCTCAATGTTCGATGTTAAATAAAGTTCGATGACTGCCAACTGCCAACATTATGAAGGTTCGATTACTGCCCGGACAGATTTTATCCTAAACAGTCAGGGTTCGTTCTCGGAACGGCTGGCTTTCTTCTA
>NW_007410293.1:0-641 GCF_000475195.1 Diaphorina citri
GAAAGTGCGCTTGGCTCCTCGTGATAAATCCAGATCCATGTTTGATCTTGTGTTGGTTAGTAATGAACCTGACAGGAGTTCTGTAAAGAGCAGAAGAAGCTCCGTCAAGAAGACCAAATCATTTCGAAGACGGGAGAGTAAATCCGCAGAAAATATCACCAGGGTCGCTTCAGAAAGTAAGCTAACTCCAAAGCAACCAGTTCTTAGCGATGAAAACATACCGAAGAACGTCAAATCTATGGAGGACATTCGTAACCCACCTGTATCTTCATTTGGGAGGAAAGATTCTGTATTCGCTCGACGAAAAATCAGTTTGACAAAAAGTGATGTTATGAATCGAAGGGAAAGCAGATCGAATGGAAACCTCACGGAGAGTGTGGAGAACTTAGCTAGCACACTGCTTACGCGAAGAGGTTCCAAAGAACGTTAAATCTATGGAGGACATTCGTAACCCACCTGTCTCTTCATTTGGGAGGAAAGATTCTGTATTCGCTCGACGAAAAATCAGTTTGACAAAAAGTGATGATATGAATCGAAGGGAAAGCAGATCGAATGGAAACCTCACGGAGAGTGTGGAGAACTTAGCTAGCACACTGCTTACGCGAAGAGGTTCCATTAATCTGAATAGAAAGAATTCCATC
>NW_007410294.1:0-641 GCF_000475195.1 Diaphorina citri
TCTCGTCGATGTGTGTTCTCGGAACGGCTGGCTTTCTAATATCCTGTCTTCCTTCTCCCTAGCCAGCCTAGTTAGCTTGGCTGGTAGCGCGTCTGCCTTGTAAGCGATAGGCTGCGGGTTAGATTCTCGCCCGGGGCGGATTTTATCCTGAAGGGATAATGTTCGTTCTCGGAACCGCTGGCTTTCTAATATCCTGTCTTCCTTTTCTCTTCGATTTCGGGACGATAATACCTTGGAAGTTTCAGTTCCCCCTGCTAAAACTCTTTTTAAAGTTAAAAAAAAAAAAAAAACTTCTTCGCTGGGTCTTTGCGATGGAAGCTCTTTCGGGGCCAATTTTCCGGGTGGCTCTTTTTCATGGAACCAATACATATTTTTTTTTTTTTAATATCTTAGGTACAAGGTAGTTCATGGAAATGTACTCATTATGCTGATTACTGACTAGGAAATCTGGAAAATTTTATGGGAAATTAAAATGCGTAGCTGACGGAAGGAGAATGTATCCAGTATTTCTTTCTCTTTTTTTTTTAATCAGTTTCCATTTAATGAAAATTAATGGACGAGAATTTTCCAGAAGTTCGCGCTCTGAAGTATGCAACGCTCGAAATGAGAGGGAGGTAAAGCTCATTTTCTACGATTTTTTT
>NW_007410295.1:0-641 GCF_000475195.1 Diaphorina citri
TGCAAAATTTGACCGGATTTTCATCATTGGAGAACTTTCAGAAAACTGAGATCAAGAAAAGAAACTGCCAGAATGATCACCTACCTCCATTTGGAGATGGTGTAATATAACGAAGGGGTCCCATTTTCATAATTTAATTGGACAAATTGTCTGTTTATTTCTACGTGTAGAATTTATAGCTAGTAGGGATAGTCGTGATATTATATATATATAAAAGTAGGAGAGGTGATTATATTTGTCGACTCTGGCGTACCTTCTATATGGCAAGCAAGCTGCTTATTTCTACGTGTAGAATTTATAGTTAGTAGGGATAGTCGTGATATTATATATAAAAGTAGGAGAGGTGATTATTTGTCGAATCTGGCGTACCTTCTATATGGCAAGCAAGCACGTTATTACAGGGCTAATCGTGCCCGAAGATGTAAAATACTTTTATATCTAATTTTGTCTCAGCTTTAAGTTGAATAATAATGCCTACCTCCACTTGGAGATGGTGTAATATAACGAAGAAAACGAAGGGGTTCCATTTTCATAATTTAATTGGACAAATTGTCTGTTTATTTCAAGCACGTTATTACAGGGCTAATCGTGCCCGAAGATGTAAAATACTTTTATATCTAATTTTGTCTCAGCTTTAAGTT
>NW_007410296.1:0-330 GCF_000475195.1 Diaphorina citri
AAAAAAAAAAAAAAAAAAAAAAAACAGAAGTGTTAGGATCTCTCTCTCTCTCTCTCTCTCTTTCTCTCTCTCTTGCTCTTGTATCTTCTCTCTTTACCCCGACTGAAAGACAGAGGGATCAGATAGTTTGTGTGGGAGTGAGAGAAATATACAGAGAGAGAGAGGGAGAGAGAGCAAAAAACAAAATGGAGAATATCTACTTTGTATGCTATGAAAATAAAAGAAGTTACAATAATGGCTGAAAATAGAGATAGAGAGAGAAAGAAAGAGAGAGAGAGAGAGAGAGAGAGAGAGAGAGAGAGAGAGAGAGAGAGAGAGAGAGAGAGAGAG
>NW_007410297.1:0-641 GCF_000475195.1 Diaphorina citri
TTTGATTGATATCAAAATGTGTTATTGAAGTCTGCAAACTTTTAGTTTCATGTCAAAATGTATCTACTCCTTTGGTTCGAAAAATCTACTTTTTGGTTCAATTTGTGATTTGTGTTTTTTCTATTGTTATGACTTAGGTATAGTGAAAAGCTAAAGAAAACTCGGAGGAATCCAATCAATTATATTAAGATTTTATATCTATATATTTTTTTAATTTATGAAGGTACAATACTTCCATATCAAAACAAAATAGGTACACTGAGATCTGAGATTAATATTAGTCCTATCTCAAAACTAATATTCCAACTTGGTAAAACATTGCAGGCTGGGCGTCTCTGCTGTGCTCCGATCTGGCAGGCTGGGCGTCTCCACTGTGCTCAGATCTGTTGGGTTGGGCAGACTGGGCGTCTCTGCTGTGCTCCGATCTGTCAGGTTGGGCAGGCTGGGCGTCTCCACTGTGCTCAGATCTGTTGGGTTGGGCAGGCTGGGCGTCTCCACTGTGCTCCGATCTGTCGGGCTGGGCACGCTGGGCGTCTCTGCTGTGCTCCGATCTGGCAGGTTGCGCAGGCTGGGCGTCTCCACTGTGCTCCGATCTGTCGGGCTGGGCACGCTGGGCGTCTCTGCTGTGCTCCGATCTGGCA
>NW_007410298.1:0-640 GCF_000475195.1 Diaphorina citri
TGGCATCAACATCCGATTAAAAGTATTAGCGCCCGTTCTCACTTGGTCGCAAAAGTGTCGTGTCGTGTGTAGTGGGAACACTCTCAGGACATTCCGGGGAAAAAATCGGATGAAACTCACGACTCAGAGTCGGAAGCAAAAGTTCCATCGGATCCGTGAAGAGAAAAGGTTCACACATATCTCCAGACGAGATTTCCAAGACACAAACTGGACAAAACTCCCGTCAGATGAAATACTTCACAACTAACTTGTACTGAATAAATTCCCCTAAGCCTCATTACTTATTCAATAGAAGCAGCTTGAGGGAGAAAGGATAGAGATGGATTCCGACAGGAAATGTAGAAGATATATCAATGTAAATATTTAGAATCGTATGCAATCTTGAGAGAGAGCTTCTGGCTGACTGGAACTGTTTTTTATAGGGATCCTGAATTCCTGACACTTTCCGAATGAAGTCATGAATGTCAGGAGAGTTACTGTTACTGATTTACTCTCCGTTGGACGTTGTCTTTAGATGTTCTTGTCTGCGTGGAAGTTCAGTAGAATTTGTTTGTACTCGATAAAAGGTTGAGGAGAACTTGAGAGAGAAGGGATGGAGAAAAGAGGAAACGTTAGATAGGATATGGAGGAGTAGGATAAA
>NW_007410299.1:0-640 GCF_000475195.1 Diaphorina citri
GGTTATGGCCATTTGACACGGGAGTGAACAATGTTAGTACAAGAATTATAATTACCCTCATTATCACCTAACAGGGTGACCATGGAACGAAGTGAGTTCCAACTTTCGGCTCTTTTTTAAAGAGGTTTGATAGAGGGAACTGTAAGGTCTTATCGTCCCGAAAGAGAAGAGAAAGCCAGCCGTTCCGAGAACAAGATATTTACTTTAGTTCGCCTCTGTTTCACTGTAACTCTTAAGAGAATTCGGAAATGTTTTAAAACCTAAAAGACATTTGCTGATTAGATTTCGGGACGGGACCTTTGGAGCCTTTTCCTAATGAATTTCACAGTTCCATTGAACAACCATTAAAATTATACCTTCCTAAGCTATAAGTATAAATACAAACCATCAAAATATTTAGTTACACATTATCAAATAAGTTGCCAAGAATTTTGACTCAAAACATAGTGCTTTTGAAAAACTTTTCACCCAAAACATAGTGCTAAGTGGGGATCTCGATGGTAAAATTATGGAGTGATTCAAGAAGGATTTCAAGTTTTCCTCCCACCCTGTTTCAAAGCAAAAGTGACCAAATTAGCTTTAACTAGGTTCTTAACTTCATTAAATAGAAGTGACTTTTAGCTCCTAAAGCATGCAAAGT
>NW_007410300.1:0-640 GCF_000475195.1 Diaphorina citri
TTTGTTATCCTTTTTTTTTCTCCTTCCCTCCCTCTTTTGTCTATTTTCTATTTCCCCTCTCCCGTTTCTCCAAGCTCGGTCTGGTTTGGTTTCATTATTCATCAGCTTTCCGCTCAGTGGGGGATGTTGGAAATTCTTTCTCAACTAGAGATCCACCTTTGCCAGTCGAGGTAGCTTGGAGGGTCTACCTAGTACTTGTAAGTGCTAGTTTCGCGTAGAGTCAACTTTATCAACAGATAAGGTTGGTTCTCGGAACAGCTGGCTTTCTTCTATCCTCTAAATCTTAATTTGTCTTTCGGCTGTCGACCTCATTCGGAAGTTGATAATTATATCATTGTCAGCCCTAAATGGGGAGTTCTAAAGGCGAAATCTTCGAGACAGATCAGTCTCCTGTTTACTGTGCTCTCGAAGGACACGTGGGAGTAGACGTCCAATTTCGCACTGGGTATGTCTCATCAGAACGCAAACAAGACCCGTACCCGAGTGGGTATCACACTGGGCCTGCACGCCTCAGGTCCCCGGTTTGATTTCCGGTGTGGTGGAGCGAAGTTTTTTCGACTCTTCTGTGCTTGGAGTTCGGGGTAGACTCAGACTTGTGAGGACAATTGAGTAAAAAGATGGATGATGAATGAGAATTACT
>NW_007410301.1:0-651 GCF_000475195.1 Diaphorina citri
TATGAATGGAGTGGGTTAATCCAATCAATTCCTTGGCTCGGATCAGTGACTTGGAAGAAAGAAAAAAAAAAAAATCCTACCTTATCCTATAGGAAGGAAAGTAATGTAATCGGGTCAAATTTTCGATGGTCAGTTTTTAGTGCCAAAACACGCTTTGAGGGTACATATCTAGAACCTAAATCCAAAGATTCAGCCATTGGTCCGTGTGTCTGTCCTTCTGTCTGTCTGTAAACAAAATATCTCGAGAACGGTAAGAGCTAGAGACTTGAAATTTGGAATGTAGATGTCAAATGTGACAAGGATGCAACTCAAAACGTTTGGTTAAGATAGGTGCTGCGGTTGGCGTTATTTTGACCGCTTTTTGGCGGTTTTCGACCGTTTTTTGGCGGTTTTCAGCTATACCGACTAAACGGTTAGAGATATTGTAAATTTAGGGTATAAGAACAAGAACACCCAAAATAAGCATCATTTAATAGGATAAGGAAAGTCGTGTGATGTTCACACCAGATTTTTTATACAAGAAATATGTATTATTTCGAGAGCAGTTTTAACAAGGACTTAGACATGAACAAATTAACCCATTTGTGTTCGTGTGCTCCCAAGTGGGTTCAGGGATTGTGAGCCTGAACACTTTCCACCTAACTAGGTAGG
>NW_007410303.1:0-640 GCF_000475195.1 Diaphorina citri
GGGCGGGAATCGAACCCGCGGCCTAGCGCTTACAAGGCAGACGCACTACCAACTAAGCTAACTAGGCTGGCTATCTATCTTTAGATTAAAAATAATAATAATAATAATCGAAATTTATCTGCAAAATGTTCTTTTGCCTATAAATAATAAACGATATTGGCCTCTGCTTTAATATTCTTTTTATCAATGAATTGATTGGAAAAATAAACCAGCAAAAAAAAAAAAAAATCTATAGCTCTTGTTTTCACAAGTTTTTTTTTACAATCTCGAAAAACTCCGTATTGAAAACTGCGGTACAGAGAGAGAGAGGGGGAGAGAGAGAGGAAGAGAGAGAGAGGGAGAGAGAAAGAGAGATAGAGAGAGAAGAGAGAGAGAGAAGAGAGAGAGTAGAGAGAGAGAGAGAAAGAGAGAGAGTAGAGAGAGAGAGAGAAAGAGAGATAGAGAGAGAAGAGAGAGAGAGTAGAGAGTGAGAGAGAGGGAAATAAAAAAAAGAAAAATAGGGGTTACATGCATTTCTCATTAGGTCCGCGGGGACATCATTAGGCAACATTTTGGTCCCTCCCTCTCTCTCTCTCTATCTCTCTCTCTCTCCCTCCCTTTCTCTCTCTCTCTCTATCTCTCTATCTCTCTCTCTCCCTTT
>NW_007410304.1:0-640 GCF_000475195.1 Diaphorina citri
TGCCCATCCCGTAGTATGCCTCTCATCAGATGGGCGAGAAGAGACACAATACTTCCCATTTAGGTGCTGGGTCAACAGAAGAACACCAGAAAGTAACCCGGTGAAATATTTGCAATCGAAAAACGAGTACAAATTTTTGTCGATGGTGGGATTCGAAACCCCTATCATTGAGAGTGCATAAGAGGTATTAGTTCTAAGTTAGGTACATACCTACAAAGTTACTTACGCAGGTACTTACTTAACTATGTACCTACCTTCCTAAAAACTTTGCAAATTACAAACCAGGTAACTTTTTTTTCTACTTTTCATTCCTTTTCTGCTTTTTTATTATGAAAAAAATCTCATAAAAAGAAAAAGCAAAGCTAAGGGGTGGATTACACCCTCCATTATTTGTAATTAAAACGGAATCGTAATAGCTGCTTTCTTCTGTCGAACAAACCGTAAATATCCAAGTCGTTTTAAATGAACAATTTAAATTGGTAATTGCTTAATTAGAATTAGTAGGTATATATATACTCAGATATCATTATAGCAGAATTTTCTCTTAGTTACTTGTTTATTTTCATGATAATTGCCAAATGACTGAAACGAGCCAATATTGCACTTGGTTTTCATTGAATTGGTTAATTGGTTAACCATT
>NW_007410305.1:0-640 GCF_000475195.1 Diaphorina citri
ACAGATATTGGCACTTATCCTTCTCGGCCCTGAACACAATAGACAGAACCATGTCACAAAATGGCGGATACACAGGGGAGGGGGGGACACAACTATGATTTGTCTAGGGTCTAGGGTGAGGAAAATGAGGGGGGGGACGAAAACAAGGGAACAATGGGTATGTACTATGTATCCCTCTTTTTTTTTTTCAAATTAAGTCTTTTTACTGAATTGCTACTGATACATGTATTATTCTTTAACCCATCAAATATACGGAAATTTGCTGGGGTAAAGGGACTTTTCAGTCCTATTCGGGCAGGATAAACAAGGTATATTCTATTCTATTTGAGTGGAAGGATAACTTGAGCGGAAGCTTATGCAGCGTAATATCATTAATATGCCATAACCCTTATGGCTAGGAACAATCAGAGTATAACCTTGATTTAACCATTGGATTAATTAATTTTGATTGGCTAAGAAGTATGAAATGAACCAACCAGATTGCTCAATCCAATAAATCAAGTTTAAATTCAGACTGTGATCCCGGCCATTAATAGCTTTCGAGATTCCACTAACCTTAACCCCACTTTGAGGGCTGTCCGCCCTTACACCTAAGCCTCAGCTCAGGGTGGGCTTTTTGTGTATGGAGTTAAGCTGAAAT
>NW_007410306.1:0-640 GCF_000475195.1 Diaphorina citri
ATGAAAACTGCCGTATACTACAACTTGCAGTCTAGATGTGAAATCCACCTTACCGTATCTAGTTTTGACGACATATCGCCAAATTGCATCCAATGTCAGAAGGTCGGTGTCTCAGAGGTGATATTTACAATTGCATTGGTCACCTTATGAGCTTTTGTCATCTTAGTCTTTAATTGAAACGTCTTTATGTGACAGCTTTTGACACGGTCAAATTGAAGAAGGAACTGTCAAAGGAAATTTGCAAACGTCCTCCATCAAACCCCCTCGTACTTTGACCTTCCCCTCTTTTTCTCCTCCCCCTACTTTATCCCCTCTCCTACTATCCATTTCAATGAGGTACAGGTTTATTCACTTCTTTTTCTCCTCCCCCTGCTTTATCCCCTCCCCTACTATCCATTTCAATGAGGTACAGGTTTATTCACTTAAGGCTCACAGCAGGGTTCTATTATGTTCCCGTAGAACTTTGGTGATGGGCAGCCCCAACTGAGTTCCAGATATTTTGCTTTCAGGCTTTGTTAGAGAGAAGTTAAAGTAGCTGTAAGTATTTTCGTGTTTTTGTTGATATCATCTTTCAAACGATGTTGATACCGAACTCTCTGTAGCCAGCTTTGTTAGCTTGGAAGGTAGAGTGCCTGCCTTG
>NW_007410307.1:0-640 GCF_000475195.1 Diaphorina citri
CTCTACCTACTTGTTTGTTCTTGATATCCAACATGGAAATATCATGTTTTTGGTGTTTCGTCATAATTCCTTTTAAAGTTTTGTAGATAAATGCACTAGAGCACTCCTCAGCTTAAATTGGTCTCAACTTTGTAAAAAACTAACACAGGTATATCTACCAGGTTGTACCTTTGTTGAAAAGTTTCTACTGAACCATGAAACAGCAATAAAATTTATTGTCCTCTCTAGTTCTATTACTGAGAAACATCACTGATGCACGTTGTAGGCTGTTCTTATAACTTAATTTCCCTTGGAACGTCCTTTTTCTGATCCGTCCGTAATGAAGGTTCATTTTTATCAGAGAACCTCTCACAATATTCTCCATACTTAACCTGTTGGATGCACCTTACACTGCTACTTGTTGCATCCCAAGTCCGATTACAATTACAGAATTAAACCTTGACAGGTACAGGGTTGCACAAGTATAGGGTACTAGATCCAGCATCCTTGTATTGAACTTCTGTATTTCAGTATCTATTGTTAGGTTTAGCTGGTCATCATAGGTAAGGTTTACCTGGTCAGTTAGACGTCTCGAGAGCGATATTACTCTGGAGGAGACCATTGCTCAAAAGTTAAATGCAATGGAAGTTGTAATGAAAGT
>NW_007410308.1:0-640 GCF_000475195.1 Diaphorina citri
GAAAATGAAAGAAAAAAAAAAAAAAAAAACTTCCTTATGACCTAAACCTATCCCAACAACCCAAGTCAATATCTCACGAAGAAATCTCTAATCCAATTTCAAGCCTTCAAGCATTGGAAACTCTGCGAAATATGAGTCATATGAACAGAGAAAATATTACAAACTTAACACAAATTACAAGACCACTTCCCCAAAAGAAATCCGGTTCGACCAGACACCACTAGACACCTGAAATGAAAAGAAACAAGAAAAAAAAAAGAAGGTGGGGAAGATGAAGGAGGAGGAGAAGTAGTAGTAGGTAGAAGAGGAAAAAAAAGACAGAAGAAGAAAGAGGAGGAAGTGGAGAAGTATGAGTGCGTAGAAGAAGAAAAGGAAAAGGAAGAAGGAGGAAAAAACGAAAGAGGAGAAGAAGAAGAACCAGAACGAGAAGTAGAAAATGAAGAGGAACGAAGGAGAAGAAGAAGAAGAAGGAAGAGAAGTAGTGGAAAACGAAGAAGAAGGAAAAGGCGAAGAAGAGGAAGTAGAAGAAGAAGAAGAAGAAGGAGAACAAGGAGAAGTAGTAGAAGAAGAATCCAAAGAAGAAGTCGAAGAAAACGATCTCTTCATTGAAACAGAAAACAACTCAACCTAATGACCACCT
>NW_007410309.1:0-640 GCF_000475195.1 Diaphorina citri
GTTAGAAGAAGATCAAGCATGGTGGGACTTTGTACCAGTTACTCTATTGGACTTTTCTTTCAATAACATAGGACTAATAAAAAGTGATATTCAAAACTTTTTAGAGTTGAAAGTATTAAACCTACAATATAATAACTTAAAGGGCCTACCTGATGAGATCAGACATTTGACTAATTTAAATGAACTAGCTTTGAATAATAACCAACTTGAGATGATTAATGAAGCTGTTTACGATCTTCCACACTTGTACAAGTTCAATGTATCTAATAATATGATTGCAAAAATTAGCGATAATATTGGTAATCTAGCAAGCCTGTTGGTGTTGAATATTTCCAACAACAAGATAGAGTCACTTCCAGAGAATATTGGTTATATGAAAAGTCTAACTCACATTGATGCTAGTCACAATACAATCTCTTATGTTCCCTCTGAAATAAACATGCTTAGTCATCTGAAAACTCTGGATCTTAGTCATAATAAATTGGTATCTGATTCCCTACCCTTGTTTATAGACATGCGCTCTCTGACAGAGCTCAACCTCAGTTATAATCAACTCACCTTATTACCAGTTTGTACAGATTGCAAAAACCTTACACATCTCTTGTTGGGCTTCAACAAAATCAACAACATGGAAAATGAT
>NW_007410310.1:0-640 GCF_000475195.1 Diaphorina citri
TACCTTCCACTTAGAGCCCTTACTCCAGGTTACAATCCTGAAGTTGTAACATAATGAACTCCTTATTCCTCCTTTTTTGCAATTCTTCAATGTTCCTGCTTGTTGTATTACTTCCCACAATCCGCGAGAACTTTCGCCTTTTTTGGGGGGAAGGAAAACGTCTTGAAAAATTCCTTTTGATTGGGATTTTCCGCACTACCAATGTCTGGTCCACAAATACCTATACTATACCAATAAGGAAACGGAAAACTTTTGACCGAATTCCCTAGGGTTATTCAAAATCCTTGATCTGGCTGTTCTTGTATTGTCTCCATTCTAACATCATTATAATTCTACCAGTATTTTACCAAGAAACCTTTAATAATGTATTTGAATTCTTTTTTGTCTACCTACATAGGCAGGTTTTAGCATTGATCAAAAAGTCACCTCCAATTGGGTAATAATAGTAAGTAAATAAGTTAATAGGTACGTAGTGCTTACTTCCTTAGGGACTTTTTACTTTGCTCTTTAGGTTTGTAAATCTTTAAACTTCGAGGAAGCATTTCGAAAGCATCAGTTTTCCCACGTTCAGCATTTTTTCCTTTCTTTTTGCATTTTTTTGCCATTTAATTACACATTTCAGTTTTTTCCGCTTTTTTTT
>NW_007410311.1:0-640 GCF_000475195.1 Diaphorina citri
TATTGAGAAAAATCCTACAATGCTGCAGTGAGCACCAAGAGTTGTGATATAATAACACAAAGAAACTGCATTTACAATTTCCTAGCTCGAGTTTGTGAGTCTTTGGGTTGTCCAATTTTAATGGTCCTAGTTTGAGGAGATATAAAGCAAGTCCTACCTCTTTTCTTGTGCTCCTTTCTTCGATTTCGGGACGCTGAAAACTCCTTAGTTACATGTTACAGCTCCCTCTATCAAACCTTCCTATAATAAATTTAGTTTAGCTCAGCATTTATCCCCTAATTAGTGAAATAATACAACGAAAGTAACGTGTGAGTTTCCTTAGAATCCTTAGTCAGGAAGAAGGAAGGAATCGTAAAATATAATGGGAAAAAATCAGCAGGTAGTTCCCAGTTAGCTCTCTCAAGAAACCTTAAGGGTCAGGTGTTTTGATGGCCTCAAAATTTTTGGGCAAAGTCTAGTTAGTTAGATCATCCGATAATTAGTAAACAAGTCTTTTAATTAGAATAACTACGTAACAACAGGTTCATCATAAAACCTAGAATTTACTGGGAAATATATAAATAATACACCTTTTTATTGTGTTAGAAGGCACCCTAATCATTTGGAATACTTTCTGACAGTAAAATCATTTACCTTAAAT
>NW_007410312.1:0-640 GCF_000475195.1 Diaphorina citri
GGGTATCTATTATGGGATTGTATCTGTTATGGGAAAATTTTCTCTTTCTTCTCCTTGACCCATTAATTCAAGGGGATATCTACTTCGTATATTCTGCAAATATCCTAATAGCTTTTGACCCCTTAATAATACATAATAGGTAGGTGAGCTTATTAAAAAAGGAAAAATTGGGATAAAAATAGTTGGTACTTTTCTAAATAGTTAGGTATGTATATCTACTCTTTTCAATTTCTTTTACTTGTTTTTTCCTTGTGTTCTTTTCCTGTAGGTATTACTTTTAGGATAGGGAAAGTACCTACTCGGATACGTAATTTCGCATAATATCTACCAACATAGTTTTTCCCGTATTTATTACTTTTAGGATAGGGAAAGTACCTACTCGGATACGTAATTTCGCATAATATCTACTAACATACTTATTAGAAGAAGGAAATTCAAGTACCACCGCACCGGCGCGAAGGAGACACAACTTGCCTGATAGATGACCGTTTTGGCAAAATTTTCAGAGGCTGGGCTGAGTTCAGCCCTTTATCTAACCAATCTTCCATATTCCAATAAGTACCTACTTGTAAATTAGAAGTTATTTTAATACCGTCTTTTAGATTATGAACAGTTCTAATTTCGACCTGTTTACAGAGAT
>NW_007410313.1:0-640 GCF_000475195.1 Diaphorina citri
GTACACGAGAGAACATTAGAATAAACCTCTATCATCCTCTTTCAAATGAATTCATAGCTTTGGGCTATTTGAGTTTTTTTTAAGTTTTACACTTACTGGCTTGAAATTCTATTTACTTCTTCAAGTTATAATTACCTGCGTAGGTACTCTTAACATGATCCAAGTGTTTTCGGGAGAAAATGATCCACAAGTTCAAAAGAAACAAAACTCTATAATCTCTAATCGTCTGAGTATGTCTATTGGGTCATTTCCGGACCTGTGTCTTGAATCTTGATATGGGGATATCCCAATATTTCACCATGTTGATCAATCACTCTAACATCTATGAATGAAATTATCATGAGTCAAGTCAAAATAACTTAAATTCAAGCATGAGTTTCACCGAAGAATCTTAACTGTGGGGGCTCATGTCTCATAACTTCTATGAGCCTCATTGAGGAATCTTAACTTAAGACAGAGAATACAAGAGGATGTTTCACTCCAGACAAACTTATTGCCATTGACTGCCACTGAAGTAAGTTGTAAACTTAGTAAAGTCATCATTCTCGTGAACACTGTTACGGCAAAACAAGGCTAAATTGCTCCAAATTATTTATCGGTACAAACACACCATGTTGTAAATCTCAACCTTATCTTCCAG
>NW_007410314.1:0-640 GCF_000475195.1 Diaphorina citri
AGCGAATACAATAGTCCGTCCCTTATACCTTTTTATTACTATTGTAATAATAAAGGAAGGACGGACTAAAAATGAAAAATATGTAGGTAAATAGGTCATCCCCAAAGGGAATTTAATTTAGCAAAAAGAAAGTCTTCTAATCCGAGTTTTCACCAACGACTTAATGAGATATTTAACTAATGGGAGAATTTTCACTGATAAAAAAGGAGTTTTTAATGACCCAAACAGGAGTTTTTAAAAACTCCTCCTTTTTGGATCACTGAAAACTCTTTTTTGGATCATTAAAAACTCCATTTTATGTAGATTATTAAAATATCCTTTTCGGATGATTAAAAATTCTCCCATTAGTGAAATCTCTGATTAAGTCATTGGTGAAACCCACCATAGATCTAGAATCTAGGTTCACACTCCAGCTATAATACTAATGAAACACAACACAACTAAAATAAACCGAATAGAAAATAAGTAGGTAGGTAAGTAATAGATAAAAATAAGTAAGAAAATAAGTACCTAAGTAAGTAATAGATAAATTATAATACAACAGGTAAGAAATAGAAAAGAAAACCCACCGACAGTCTTGATCCCTGAGAAGATGAAGAAAGCAGTGAAAAGAGAAGAGAGAAGAAAAGAGGGGGAAGAA
>NW_007410315.1:0-640 GCF_000475195.1 Diaphorina citri
GGGTAACGGCCTCCATCTAGTCGATGGACTCACACCGGGCCGACCACATATTAGCGGATCCTTGTGGTGTGCGGGCCGAGGTTCGAGTCCACCTGTGGAACAGAAAAAAGAAGAGAAAAACGGGGTTAGTTTTATTTATTATATTTTTTCATTCATTATTATTATCACAAAGGTTTAGAATATGGACAGACAGTTCCAACCTACCGCTGGAAAGCGAGAAGCATCGTATGATGTTTCCGACAGCGTCAGGTAGCCATCGAAAGCTTCCTACCTCGCGACTTCTTTCGCCCGGATTTCTACAAGCTCTCAGCATATCAATCTCGGTCTTCTTCATCTGAACGATACACTGACAAAAGTTTTCCTCCGATAAGAAAAACAGTTTCGCGTACGGGGACCGAGTAAAGGCTCTGATTCTTTGAAAAGAAGTCTATATTCCCCCTAGGACGCTATAACATTCCCCTAAGGCCCTAGGTCTAAACTGCAGGGAATTCGAGGCAGGAAATGTCTCAACGATAAAATAAAGCTAGAACGACGCACATTTCATAGTTTATTTTTCATTTTACTTTTATTTATTTATCCTTTGTTTTTTCGAACAGCATTAACATGAAAATAACAACTCATTTTGCATCCTCCCGCCATC
>NW_007410316.1:0-640 GCF_000475195.1 Diaphorina citri
TTCAGCGCCTCCTTCCTGTTTTCATATCGAAAAGCTGAGCAACAAAACATTTCTAAACGTTGTGCAACGTTTCTCCCTCCTGTTTCCAGGTTATTTCTGCGCTATGGGTTCACCAGGGGGAGGTCGCAATCACGTGGATCCACGCTTCATATCTCTATTCTGCGTGTTCAACCTTGTGTTTCCTGCGGACGCCACGGTGCTCCGGATATTTACCGCTATTCTTTTCAGTGAAAAGCTGCACAGTGAAACATTTCTAAACGTTGCGCAACGTTTCTCCCTGTTTCCAGGTTATTTCTGCGCCTCCTTCCTGTTTTCATATTGAAAAGCTGAACAATGAAACGTTTCAAAACGTTGCGCAATGTTTCTCCTTCTGTTTTCCAGGTTATTTCTGCCTCCTTCCGGTTTTCATATTGAAAAGCTGAACAATGAAACGTTTCAAAACGTTGCGCAATGTATCTCCTTCCTGTTTTCCAGGTTATTTCTGCGCCTCCTTCCCGTTTCATATTGAAAAGCTTCACAATGAAACATTTTTAAACGTTGCGCAACGTTTCTCAACATAAATTTCTCCGTTCTTTTTCCAGGTTATTTCTGCGCCATGGGCTCACCAGGGGGAGGCCGTAATCACGTTGATCCTCGCTTC
>NW_007410317.1:0-262 GCF_000475195.1 Diaphorina citri
ATTTATCTTTCCTTCTTCTTCTCTCTCTCTCTCTCTCTCTCTCTCTCTCTCTCTCTCTCTCTCTCTGGCATTGGGTGTATATTTCTTTCTCACAATCTGTTTACGTCGGGACGCAATGTGTTTTTGGAATTTTAAATGCGCCATTTTGATTTATTTAATTCCACTTCAATGGTCTTTATAACAAGTAATTTTCTTTCCTCTTCTTTCTTCTTTTTTCTTCTTTCGTGTTTTTTTTTTTTTTTTTTTTTTTTTTTTTTTTTTT
>NW_007410317.1:289-640 GCF_000475195.1 Diaphorina citri
TTTGGTTTTTTTTTTTTTTTTTTTTTCATTTTATCTACTTTCTTGAACTTTCTTTGAGACTTTTTTCATTTATTTTTCTCCTCCTCCTCCTTTTCTTCTTCTTCCTGTTCTTCTTCTTCTTCCTTCTTTCTCCTATTTCTTCTTCAGTTTCTTCTACATAGTCTTCCTTTTTTCCTTCTCCTCCTTCTCCTCCTCCTCCTCCTCCTTTTGTATTCTCCTATTTCTTCTTCTGTCCCTTCTCCTTAATAGATCTGTTGCGCTTACTTGGGTGATGTCATAGAGCAGGAAAAATGAGGACCAACGGGATTTTTCTTTTTCTTCTACGACTTCTAGATACCGAGATAAATCGAT
>NW_007410318.1:0-640 GCF_000475195.1 Diaphorina citri
TAAGGTGAGTGACACCCTGTATACAATGAACTGAGACATGTCTCACCCTGTATATTTATAAGATATTTATGATGTGTACATACGGCCTAGTTACTATGACGCGGCCATTGCTCTTAATCAAATTGATAAGGTGAGTGATGACACCCTGTATACAATGAACTGAGATTTATGTCTCACCCTGTATGTTCATAAGATAAAGTGTCTTCTAGTCTCCTTCTTTTCTAAGAACTCGCAGAGGTAGGTAGTGCCAATCTGACTGTGTAATACCTCGCCCATCTGACTTATGCTACACTCTGTATAGACACACTTTGCTTTGTGTCTCACCCTGTATATTTATAAGATTCAGTCTCCTATAAGAACTCGCAGAGGTAGGTAGTGCCAATCTGACTGTGTAATACCTCGCCCATTTGGGTGGTCCAGTGGTACCAAAACATGATGGAGGTATAGGGGTATCTTTTATGCCTGTGTATAGGGGACTAGTACCTGGTGCCTTTGTAGGTTAATGTAGGAATACCCAGTGCCTGTGTCTGTGGATAGGGTTCCTGCACTGAGAGAGAGAGAGAGAAAAAAAAATCTGGTGTGAACATCACACGACTTTCCTTATCCTATTGAATGATGCTTATTTGAGTGTTCTTTTACC
>NW_007410319.1:0-640 GCF_000475195.1 Diaphorina citri
CGGCATTACAAGTCGAAGAGACGAGCGATAATAAATATGATGATTGAGTAAATGAAAGACTTGTAATACTGTGATACCAACAAAGTTGTGAGAAAGCTCTCTCTGCTTTACCACAAAGATTCATGATTTGATTTGATTTTTTATTAAATAAAATACGACTATACTTTGTCATCTCTACTTTGCCACTTCGCCTTCGCATGATTTCAGTTCCGTGCGTGTGTGTGATTTATATTTGTGTGAATTTTATAATAGGTACTTACCACTTACTTCCGTTCCCGTCAGATAGGAAACGCACCTATCTCACGGTTTTGGAAGAATTGGGGTTTATTTATTATTAATTTACAACTTGAAAGCCTTTTTTAAAAGCGCCTGTGTGTCCTCGACAGTTGAAAGGATTACCACTCACATACCGGGGAAAAAAATGTACCAATCAACCAGTCCCATGTAAAAATTGAAAATCTGATTCCCCAGTAGAGTTTTTTTGTCTATATTAATTACCTACTCATATGCTGTAAATTTAACAATATAGGTTTTTAATTTCTGACAAGAACTCTCAGCTCTCTGGTAGTTTTTTTTTTTAATAATAATAAAATAAATACCTAGTGTTTGGTCCAAGAGTTTTACTGATTGGACTGAAGGT
>NW_007410320.1:0-640 GCF_000475195.1 Diaphorina citri
GTATCCAAATATTGGGACGCAAGGAGAAAAATGACATAATAGTCAATCTCAAGCATTAGATAACAACAACAACAACTTTTTAGCCTCTAACAGCCTGTTAGCTTAACAGCCATGTTAAGCTTATACAAATCAAATGGAACTTAACACACTGTTAGCTGTTAACAGGCCTTCCAAGGGATGAAAACATATTGGTGAAATCCACCGTTCAATTCAATTCAATTCAATAAAGCATTTATTTTGTACAAATGTACCGTTAACCTTTTAGCAGATTTTATCCCTTTGGTGACCAATTTGAACTGTAGTTTACATCGGTCACCAAAGTTTTAATCAATCAAGGAAAAACATACCTTTTAGCAGATTTTATCCCTTTGGTGACCAATTTGAACTGTAGTTTACATCGGTCACCAAAGTTTTAATCAATCAAGGAAAAACAGCCAACAGCCTGCGCTTTCCTGCGGTAATGATAGAAGTCCTTTTCTCTTCTATTTCGGGACGATAAGACCTCAGTAGTTGTTACAGTTCCCTCTGTCCTTTAGTTATATCAATCAAGGAAAAACAGCTCGCGCTTACCGTGTTCCCACTGCGCTTTCCTGCGTTTATGATAGGATCTCCGCCACGGGTGGCGCCACACCTTGCGCTC
>NW_007410321.1:0-787 GCF_000475195.1 Diaphorina citri
CACCAGTAAACATCTCTGTACAGCATGCTGATCTAACACTATACATACCTCATCATATTCCTGACGTAACATTTGAGCGTATAGTGTTAGATCAGCACGATGTACAGAGAGGTTTACTAGTGTTGACTTGAATAAAATAGTAATCCTAGCAAGTCAGCACTAGTAAACCTCTCTGTACATCGTGCTGATCTAACACTATACATACCTCATCATATTCCTGACGTAACATTTGAGCAGAACATAGTAATCCTAGCAAGTCAGCACCAGTAAACATCTCTGTACATTGTGCTATTTTCGTTAGGTTTACATCGGAATTGAGCTTTAGCTTTTGAGTTAGCACAGACAGAATGTCTTCTCTCTCTTTCTGAAATGAGAAAAAGGAATTCTCTATAAGATGTGTCAATATTTTAATGTGCTGATTTTTTTTTTTTATATATTTTTTGAATAAACCTGTTATTTACATACTTACAGCATTCTTTATAACAAGAGCAGCAGGAATAAGGAATTTTTGTAACGTGGTTGAATTTTTAGACTTTATATTTACCTGCGTTCTGTAGTGCTTCCTGCACTAGCTGAATTCCGTCGCTTCGCTCCGGAATCCCGCTAGTTCATCCCGAGGCATGGCCAAACTTGTGGAAAAGGCATGGCCGAACTTGTAGGTAGTTATCAAACTAAAAACATAAACGAAACTCAAATAATAGGCGAGCGAGGAAAAGTTTTCTCTCCCGCAGTCTCTGCTTCCTGTGTATTTCTTATGGAGATTTTAGCGATCAAAAATTGATCATAT
>NW_007410322.1:0-640 GCF_000475195.1 Diaphorina citri
AGCTGGAGTTAGCTTGGATTTTCTTTGAGTTCTGAGTCCACACCGGAGCTGAATCTGTTGATCAACAATAGCTGCATTTTCGGCCACGGAGGTTGCCCCTCCTTACTAGACACTGTCCTCTGACCACTGGAAAATTGTCAATGTTCCATTGGTCAGTTGTCAATTTTCTCGAAAGAAAAATACTCCCAATGTTACCTACCATGTAGACGTTTATTTTGGTGGACATGGACATTTCAGACTAACAACTGCTGACAGTGAACACTTGAACGTCTTGAACAGTATTTACCTTCTGAAGGTAGGCACTACTGAACCACCCATTGAAATCAGTACATTTTTACTTTATCATAATTATACCCAGGTATCTACCTAATAATAGGTAATGGATGCTCTAGAAATCTCTTCTCATTTCTCCACTCTCGTCTCTCGTCTCACTCTCTCAACTGCATCAAGTACTTGTGGTACATTCAAATGTTAGCTGATTTGCTGATAACTCGAGAGTTTAACCAGATTCTCCAGTTGTTCTGATGTTTCGGCGTGATTGAGCAATTTGTGTTCACCGCGCCTCGTCTCCAAACAGAGATTTCTCTATTGTTTTCTACGTTATGATTGTTCTGTTCCTGTCATGGAAACGAATAGCACC
>NW_007410323.1:0-640 GCF_000475195.1 Diaphorina citri
AACAGATTCAAGCCAGTCCAAAGTCGATCAAGATGAATATGAGAGCAATGAGTAATCAAAAAAGTAGGCTACGTTGCGTCGTTGCCAAACATATCAAAGGTGCAACGGTAGAAAATCTTTAAAAGAGGAAGGTACATTTCACAGTGCTTCCTCCCACATTTCACAGTGATTCAACCTCTTGTAAAGAAGGTTACAGATCGAAGCTACCTCTGCTTTTTAAAAGAGAGAGTTAATAAAAATAGACCTTTACCTTAATCGCAACAATGCAAGGAATTCTCGAATTCTGATGGGTTCCTTCATTTTGGGTCGATGACTCCTTGCTCTCATATCCATCTGGACAGACTATAGTTTAGACTTTAGTTGCCTAGTTGTGTTGAAGGGTAGCGTGTCTGCCTTGTAAGTTGTACCCGTTAATCTCGTTCAGACCGTTTGACACACCTCGGTCTCACAGATAATCTGAGTGTGAGTGACGGAAAAACCTCGAGACCTAGGTCTGTGAGACGGTCTGATAGACTGGGTTTGAAGCTTTTTCCGCCACACACGTTCCGATGGTCTGTCAGACTGTCTGAATGTGATTCCCGCCCGCGCCGAACTTAATCCCAAACAGATTCCCGTTGTTACAGTTCCCTTTATGAAATCT
>NW_007410324.1:0-640 GCF_000475195.1 Diaphorina citri
GTAAAATCTGGTCCAATAATTGAAACAGGTTTACTTACAATATCTTTCGAGCCCATGGTGAGCGGAATAAAGATGGTACCTAACTCAATATGTTGTATGGTGAACTTTTGTCAACTTCACTGCGTTGATGTGGTAAAGATCTCTCTCGAGAGAAAAGAAACTGATCTGCTGTAGTGGACAGGATCAGTAGTTTAGCAACAGAACGTTATTGGGAACTACAGTATTAATAACTATCACCTTTTAAAAATGCTAAATTGATTGAATGATTGAAAAAACCACTTTTTGCCACTTGCTACTTGCCAGATCCGGAAATTCACATTTCTCAAAAAGTAAAAATTTGAAATATCGCGCTGTTTACATGAGGCACGTGCTCGACATTTTTCAAAATGGCGACTTTTCGAGTCATCGACGTCATCGTTCATGAAAAATATCACAACGCTCACTTATTTTTTTCATTTTGTTAAAATTTTGTTAGAAAAGCTTCCTGTTGTAAGTTGTAAGTTCAGTAATATTATTTGTTGAATAAAAAAATCTATGCAGTAGTTATTTAGGTACCTAATTATTTTTTATCTGTTCCGTAGGTCCGTTATTTAATTTGGAATTTTGAATCCATCAGGTAGACTTTTTTTCAAAGTCCGGA
>NW_007410325.1:0-640 GCF_000475195.1 Diaphorina citri
TAAGAACTAAATGCCATTCGACAAGAAATATACGTTCTGCTACGTCTCAAGTCTAAAGTGCTCTGGTAGGAAATGCATTTGCTTCAAACCATTTAACACGGGGTCGGAAAATTCGTTTCGGGGATTCTTTTTCCCATCCATCTTCTCTTATTCAAATATTTCTTACGATCTTTGTAGTCATGATTTTTCCAAGAGATATAGAATCATCAAAAGCTGTTTTTCTGTGGTGTGCCTGAGTTTCTGTGACCTGAGTGCAGTCTGAAAACAATTGTACCTTAATGTTTAGCCTCAACAAAGAAACAGTTGTCATATTTTCAGAAGGTCAAACACAATTTTATCAATTTGTTCTCGATAAAAGGAAGAGGGGACTGCAGCTCGTTTAAGCAATCAAAAGTTCTTCAGGCTGTTCAATTCAAATTTAAACAAAGCAACCTCAACTCTTAGGTAACCCACCTTGTCGTTTGATAGACCTAAACAAAAACACGGAACAAATATTGAAACAGATCTCTGCAAAAAAACAACCAGAAAAGCCGTCGGTAACAAAAACAATCCCCCTAAAGGCCTAAACACATTCAAAAACTCCCTCCCCGAGTATCCAAAAAGTTGAGACATTAAATTAGGAAACATTTATCAGATTGTG
>NW_007410326.1:0-640 GCF_000475195.1 Diaphorina citri
CAAATTAGCGTTTGTCTATTGTCTCACGAGTTGGCAAGCATTAACCTGTAGTTCTGTAGCTCAAATTAGCGTTTGTCTTTTGTCTCACGAGTTGGCAAGCATTAACCTGTTGTTCTGTAGCTCAAATTAGCGTTTGTCTATTGTCTCACGAGTTGGCAAGCATTAACCTGTAGTTCTGTAGCTCAAATTAGCGTTTGTCTATTGTCTCACGAGTTGGCAAGCATTAACCTGTAGTTCTGTAGCTCAAATTAGCGTTTGTCTATTGTCTCACGAGTTGGCAAGCATTAAACTGTAGTTCTGTAGCTCAAATTAGCGTTTGTCTGTTGTCTCACGAGTTGGCAAGCATTAACCTGTAGTTCTGTAGCTCAAATTAGCTTTCAAACAAGAAAGCTAAGCCTAGTTAGCTTAGTTGGTAGTGCGTCTGCCTTGTAAGCGCTAGGCCGCGGGTTCAATTCCCGCCCGGGGCGGATTTTATCCTGATGGGATAATGTTCGTTCTCGGAACGGCTGGCTTTCTCCTATCCTGTCTTCCTTCTCTCTTCGATTTCGGGACGATAAGACCAGAACGGCTGGCTTTCTCCTAACCTGTCTTCCTTCTCTCTTCGATTTCGGGACGATAAGACCATAGCAGTTACAGTTCC
>NW_007410327.1:0-640 GCF_000475195.1 Diaphorina citri
ATTATTACAATAGTAATAAAAAGGTATAAGGGACGGACTATTGTATTCGCCTCGGTGTCGTCTGTCTGTCTGTCGGTCGGTCTGTCAGTCTGTCGGTCTGTGCCCATAGAAGGACTTATCCAAACCTGGTCGACCTATATATCAAATTAAGAGGTCTTTTTACCAGGAACACGAAAATGGTGGTGCAAATTTCGTCCAGAAAACCATAAAGCCAAAAAAACTGTTTTTTGGGGGATTTTTTTCACATTTTCTCACACAAATGAGCTCTGATCTCGAAATTTGTCGCGACGACCTATGAACTCAAAGCGAGAAAGTTTTAGATAACACTTCAGCCGATCATTTAAGACCGGTTTTAGCGTTACCTATGTTAAGCTACGCCGAGAAAGGCCAATAAATGGATGGGTGACATTATATTGGGAATAATTTAGGTACTGATCGAATAAACTACGGGCTAAATAATTCCCGGAGGGACGGGCCCAGCTTGTTTTTAACTCCTGATGTAGGTACTAAAGAATGCGTGTTAGAAGAATATAAGATGGTCAGAAAAAATAGTTTTAACTTTTAAAAGCGAAAATGCAGTCCAGGAAAGGTGTAACAAATTTTCGAAGCAAAATTATTACCTACCCCCCCCCCCCCCCCT
>NW_007410328.1:0-640 GCF_000475195.1 Diaphorina citri
ATCGGTCAACAACTACGCCACCTCGCGGGAGATTGGGAGTTATCGTGGGCCAAACAAACTCAAGTACCCAAAAGGAATTAAGGAAAGTAAAAAAGCTGTTCCGAGAACGAACCTTATCGGTTTA
This sequence comes from Diaphorina citri, assembly GCF_000475195.1. Taxonomy (NCBI): domain Eukaryota; kingdom Metazoa; phylum Arthropoda; class Insecta; order Hemiptera; family Psyllidae; genus Diaphorina; species Diaphorina citri. Next base: position 125 of record NW_007410328.1, read on the forward strand.
AGGTTAAGATTTGTATAAGCTTAACACATCTTTTAGGGCTGTTTGCCCCTACAGCTTATCCTCAAAGCGGGCTTTTTGTGTATGGAGTTAAGCCTCTTTTTAGTATAAAATCTCCCCCGGGCAGCAATCGAACCCGCGACAAGGCTTAAAAGATAGACGCGCCACTCACCAAGCTAACTAGGCTGGAGTGAAAAGTTTTCACGGAAAACTAGCAACTCACTTCGTTCAGTAGCCACGAGGCAGATAATGAGTGCAGTACCATTTCTAATGATGATCTAATGAGAGATACACAATGATGTCATAGGTCATAGACGAAAATTGTTTAACGGTCGGACAATTGGAGACACGCTGCCAAAAATTCGTTACAAAATTTTGCCAATTACAATAAAAAGAAGATAAAAAACAGTTTCTCGTTTTAAACGAATGCATTCAGGGGGCATGTGTTTGGAATAAACACCATATACAAGGTGTTTTCATGATTTAAAAATACTAAAAATCTAAATTTGTTTTATCGCT
>NW_007410329.1:0-640 GCF_000475195.1 Diaphorina citri
CAAAACTCCCTTTTCATCAAATAGCTACTTATTTGATTAGTGGAGATATCAAAACTCCCTTTTCATCAAATAGCTACTAATTTGATTAGTGGAGATATCAAAACTCCCTTTTCATGAAATGGCTACTTATTTGATTAGTGGAAATATCAAAACTCCCTTTTCATCAAATGGCTACTTATTTGATTAGTGGAGATATCAAAACTCCCTTTTCGTGAAATGGCTACTAATTTGATTAGTGGAGATATCAAAACTCCCTTTTCACGAAATGGCTACTTATTTGATTAGTGGAAATATCAAAACGCCCTTTTCATGAAATTGCTATTTATTTGATTAGTGGAGATATCAAAATTCCCTTTTCATGAAATGGCTACTTATTTGATTAGTGGAGATATTAAAACTCCCTTTTCATGAAATGGCTACTTATTTGATTAGTGGAGATATTAAAACTCCCTTTTCATCAAATGGCTACTTATTTGATTAGTGGAGATATCAAAACTCCCTTTTCATCAAATGGCTACTTATTTGATTAGTGGAGATATCAAAACTCCCTTTTCATTAAATGGCTACTTATTTGATTAGTGGAGATATCAAAACTCCCTTTTCATCAAATAGCTACTTATTTGATTAGTGGAGATATCAA
>NW_007410330.1:0-640 GCF_000475195.1 Diaphorina citri
AACAGTGCGTCAACTGGCTGAAGAAACAGATGATACTGCTTCGTCGAATAAATGAAATTATTCGTAGGTAGGTATATAGGTAGATACCTATACCTATTTTGGACAAATCGAGAACAATAGATATACCTATACCTATTATACAAATTGAATAATATACTGAAATTAGAGAATCATTACGACGCGTCGCGTCGGGTCGGTCGGATTACGTCCTAAAAAGTTCATAAAAATCGCCTAATCAACTGTAGGTAATTAGGTACCTCCAATAATGGCTTGAAATAATCTCTATCACTCTGCCTGAGCTGCCTCTTCATTCATCATCATCATCATAAGCCACACATTACGTGGGCGTGTTAGAAAAGCCCCCGATTCCTGAAGACGACTCCAAGTTTAACCCTATTCAACGACTTCTAGATCCTGAGATAAATCGATTAAAAAATGCCGGTAAATCGTGAACTTTGACGTCACGGCATAGCGGCATACGCTCCCGTAGGCGAAGACGTCACATCAAATGTCCCGAGAAAAGCTCCCTCGCAGGCTGCAGGCAACGCATTAATGTGTCACATTTGCATAGTGGCGCTACCTAACGGACGAAAAAAACAACTGCGTAAAGTCTGACGTCACACATATTTGAACTCTTTCA
>NW_007410331.1:0-640 GCF_000475195.1 Diaphorina citri
GTGGCGTATGGTACAGGTGGGCCAATAAATGGTACGTTTTTTAGGTGGGCGAATAAATGGTACACTTACCCTATGTATCACATGGAAGGAATGAATCATTGGAGAGGGGAGTGCAAAAATAATAACGCAATCATTGTAACATGTGTAGCTACTCATGGAGCTTTACATGATGTCTGGCTTTAAAAGCCCCTTGTTATAATATGCTTGAATTGGCTGCCAATGCAGATAGTGGGTAGCATGTTCTTACAAAACGTTTACATACTCGCAGATCTCCAAGGTAAATTTTTACCCCCCTCTCCACAATTCTCTTTGTATCATATGTGTCAATTCTTGACTTTGCGGTAATGGGTAAATGTATTGTTGGTCTTGTGGTCTTTACTTTGTGTCACAAAAAGAAGAAATTTCAAACGACAACTTTTACGTTAAATGGTATTTATGTGTGTTTCACACAATGCATCTCCCACGTTTGTGACATTGATTATTGTTGTCTGTTTTGACGAGCTCCTGCTGACGATGATGTATTCAAGCTATTAAGACATGCAGATTTGTGTGTGAACATAACAAAGCTACCTGTATGTCAAGATAAGGCTGCCCCAATGTTTCTCCATCTGTGTGAGCTTTACAATCAGATTCACTTTTC
>NW_007410332.1:0-640 GCF_000475195.1 Diaphorina citri
TCTCTTCCCGTATCCAAATTTTCCAACTATTCCATCCACTCCCTCTTCTCCTACCACACTGTTCCAGTCACCCATGACTAGGGACCTCAAAACGTTTTTTGGCACTAAAAACTGACCATCGAAAATTTGACCTGATTACATTACTTTCCTTCCTATAGGATAAGGAAAGTAAAAACCCTAATTTAAAAGTGAGCTGATTTTTACTTTCCTTATCCTATAGGAAGGAAATTAATGTAATCGGGTCAAATTTTTGATGGTCAGTTTTTAATGCCAAAACACGTTTTGAGGTCCCTAGAAGAGCCTAAATCCAAAGTTTCAGCCATTGGTCCGTGTGTGTGTCATTCTCGGAGGCACTTACTATCCTTTACCATACAGTTTATTCTCGGAGGCACTTACTATCCTTTACCATACAGTTCATTCTCGGAGGCACTTACTATACTTTACCATACAGTTCATTCTCGGAGGCACTTACTATCCTTTACCATACAGTTTATTCTCTGAGGGACTTACTATACTTTACCATACAGTTCATTCTCGGAGGCACTTACTATCCTTTACCATGCAGTTCATTCTCGGAGGCACTTACTATCCTTTACCATACAGTTTATTCTCGGAGGCACTTACTATCCTTTACCATACA
>NW_007410333.1:0-640 GCF_000475195.1 Diaphorina citri
GGGCGTAAAAGAATTTTTTAATCAAAACTCGATTTTCTTCGAGTTCCTCTTAAATAAAACAGGTCAATGAGCAATTGGAAGTGGCTTGGTACCCAAGTTATTTAAGTACCTACAACTTGTTGTGTACTTGTGTAGTCTGTAAAGTATTAAGTACCCGAAGTACCTATAGCTAGACATTCTAGTGCAGGAACGTGACGGATTTGAAAATGAAAACGGTAATAGGCTCTTCACAAATGGCTCTCTTCATCAGGAACACTCCAGAGTGCTTCAATTGCTTCATCTATCAGAAATAACACTTCATATTTACATTCAGTAGGTATACTACTGTTTCATACATTCAGTCATATGTACTACTCATACAGAGTGCTTCATCTATCAGAAATAACACTTCATATTAAATTTACATTCAGTAGGTATACTACTGTTTCATACATTCAGTCATAATATGTACCTACTACTCATATTAGTGCTCCATGCGACAGAAAAATGTACATATATCTACTTTATGTGACTTTACTGTAGTCTTTGGACCAGCCATTCTCAACTTTTTTTTCCTCCTTCTTCTTCTTCTTCTTCTTCTTCTTCTTTTGAGAGAGAGAGAGAGAGAGAGAGAGAGAGAGAGAGAGAGAGGGAGAGAGAG
>NW_007410334.1:0-640 GCF_000475195.1 Diaphorina citri
TTATCCTATTGAGACTGGTGTTGTGGATTACATAGTCATAAAAGAGAGGCGATTTCTTACGGTGGAAGGTGATTACCTACCTGGCACTTGTCCACATTGCGCACCATGCCATTAGCCCCACACCATGAGACCAGACTGTCCAGGGCGGTTTGTAAGTGCTAATAATCTTAGGAACTTAGTTAGTAATAATCAGAGAAGTTCAGAATATGGCACTTACTTTGGGAAAATATGGCACTAAAAAACATGGCAATATGGCACTTATTTTAGGAAAATATGGCATTTATTTGTTCAAAACATGGCAAATTAAGCAATTTTTTCAAGAGTGAGAGGCAACTATTTTACATTTTTCCTTGGAACGCCAAATAAAAATTGAATTTTCAACCTTTTAAAATAATTTTTTGATGTTTTGACTTCAGATTTGGATTTTTGTGGACTTTTTACATAGGAATTGACCTTTCATGCTAAATGTTTTCCCAAATACATAACCAATAAGTACAGTTCTTTTTTTAGTAGGTACTTTTTTTGCAATTTTTTTTAAATGGTCTTAGTTTTATATTTTACCCAAACTAGCCTGAGGGGTGTGCAATCCAGCATATTCAACAGCCGGTCCCAAGCCCGAATAAATAGTGAGGGTTTGATT
>NW_007410335.1:0-640 GCF_000475195.1 Diaphorina citri
TTTTTTTTTTTTTTTTTTTTTAAATGAATTTTGCCTTCCATTTTTCCTTCTACTGGCCACATTACCCTCCATTCAATGTTAAAACATTGACAGGGATTTAAAAAAAATCTAACATTGTTTGTTTAGTTACAACTTCTATTAACTTTCGTTTCAGATTCCTCATTGGATGATATCAAGTACGTTCTCAATCCAACATTCACTACAGACCAGATCAAGCAGTTGGATCTGAGTGACAAAATGTCCCGTGCTATTGACGGCACCTTGTATTTACCGGGGATTGTAGGGCTTAACAACATCAAGGCCAATGACTACTGTAATGTAATTCTGCAGGTGAGTTCATTATGTTCAAAGCATTCCAAAAGTTCACATATTAATTAACAAGAAATGTGTTTGTATGTTACAAATGTCGGGATAATTGACCAACAGGCCATTTTTCAAGAGTCACTTACTTATATAGTAAAAATATGTATTAATTATCCCTTAGAATGGGTAAAAATACGTGAGAAAGTGGCATCCTAAGGGAAAATCCTGAAGAAAAGAAATGTCATTTCAAATTAAGACCTTTTTTTTAATGGATTAACTCCCAACCAGTTATCCTCGAAGTGCTGTCCTCATGAGGCTGAGTGCACCCGAACTCCAA
>NW_007410336.1:0-640 GCF_000475195.1 Diaphorina citri
TTCACCCAGCGGCAGAACCCTCCCTCAAACGTGCAGTGTCCTCTACAGTCTGCTCCGTTCTTGATGTTGACGGAATCGATGGCCACATAACCCCGATATTTCCTAAACGCATCCTGCAACCCCTTGGCTACTCCTTCGAATACTATCTGAAAAGTGAAACAAGGACAAGTTAGGAAAATTACAATCGGGTTCTCAAAAATTTGTCATAAAATCCGAAAATCGTATGCTTGGCAGGCAGCTGAGTTGGCAGTATGTCCAATACAGAAATTTTGAACTCCAACACAATTTTGTTTTTAAAAACGGCAGAGTTCATAATTCTGCCCTGACTTCTAAATGGATACCCCTGACCAAGAAAAAGAAGTAGAACACAAAAAAACTTGGATTTCATTACGTTTGAAACGAAAAATTCCTTCCCATTTAGAAAATTTCAGGCTTTCCCTAGGCAAGCTCATCACAGCGAACAAATCTTTCAGGCAGGACCGTATCGAGGATTTTGTCGCTCGCCCTCCTAAATACAGCCCTGCTTTCAGGAGTGACAGGAGTGACTCTCCAGACTGCTTCTCAAAGGAGCTCACCTGATGTTCCTTATTGAAAGTGTACAGAATCTCCGCCGTCATCCACATTTTGTATGTGGGATCTT
>NW_007410337.1:0-640 GCF_000475195.1 Diaphorina citri
GAAGGATAACAGGAAATATGCTCGAGTCAAGGATTTGCTTACCATGAATGAAGAGCTGAAGAAGGCTAGGAAAGCTTTTGATGAGGTCAAATTTGTGACAAATGCATAACCGAATGGACATCTTTACTTGAGGTCTATGAAGGAAGACCCGTTTGCCAATAGAGAACAGAGGGGAAATGACCATTCTTTCATTGACGTCCTCATAATAAATAGAGATGATGTGGGTTGAAAGCTGCAGAGTTTGTTTTTGAAAATTTGATTATTTTATTGGACGGATGAAAAAAACCAGTATAATAAGCTTTTGATAAAGTCAAGATAGTGCCAAATGTGGACGTTTCATTTCTTTAATCGTAAAAAAAGGGGGGGGGACATTTAGCTGCATTGTATTATTTTTATGTACCGCGTTCAATCGAGATTTGTACTTTCTGATAATGTGGGTATTTTTAAAGCGAATTCCGAAGATATGATTTTTTTTGTCAAAATTTTCTACTTGGGTCGTTCTTCTCGTTAAAACAAAATAAATCAGTGCTATTTTTTAAAATTATATGAATTTTAGAACGAGTTTATACTTCTTCTCTGTAAATTATACCAAATAAATTCATAATTCCATTTTAATATTTTTACATTGGACATTAGACAT
>NW_007410338.1:0-640 GCF_000475195.1 Diaphorina citri
CACAAACAGTGGTAGTTCTTAAGTTCTCATCATAGACCTCTATCCTTTTATTGAAGGAAACTGTACCAGATGAGGGTACCTCAATGGGACTAAGGTCAGTTCCATCTTAGGAAAAAAGGTACAATAGTGATAAATTTTGTCTTCATGTGTATGTTTATCTCATTATTCTAAGTACTAATTTATGTTCATTTCATTACTTGGTTTATCAGAAATTCATCAAATTTATTTTTCATGATTTCAGGATCTATTGGAGCACCAGAAATTGATCTATCAAGAATGGTGCAACAGTTTACAGTTGCAGTTAATGTTTCACACAGGAATACTGGTGACCATTACAGTCAATGCTCATACTGCTGATATTACTCACATTCAAATAGACAAGTATTTAGTCAACAAATTGCTTGTGGAAAATTTAACCCATGGTGAGTATTCTTCTGGGTTTAACCCAATGAGATTGTAACTGCTCAGAAAAAGACTTTTTTAAAGGCCGGTGAGTATTCCTGGTTTAACCCAATGAGATTGTAACTGCTCAGAAAAAGACTTTTTTAAAGGCATGATTAATTGATTATTGATTACTGTGTTTAGCAATAATACCTGCCACGAGTATCATTTCTTAAAATAAGTACATACTTATACCACC
>NW_007410339.1:0-640 GCF_000475195.1 Diaphorina citri
ATATGACACGTTACTCGGGAAACCCAAAAACATAAAAGTCCTTTGGGTTAGTGATTCACACAACCGTTATTTTTGCAAGTGTGATAAATTTTTGCATATTTGACAGATGGTATAGGAACATTCCATGTCCTCTCTTTCTCTTATGCAGTTAAAAATGTTGAAATAGGAATTCCGCTTTAAGAATTAACCGATGAATCAGCGAAGGTCCAAAAAAGAAATTCGACAGCACATAAGCATCTAAAAATATCTACATTATTCTACATAATAGGTATGAAAATCCTTGACAAATACAACAATGAGAAGAGTTATTTAGGAAGTTTTGTGATCGGTAAAAGAATTTAACATCCGGTATTAGAACAAGAAGGAATGTTGGTGTTGTTAGTTCCTCTGGAAGCACATACACACCTATATCTAACCAGATAATTATGTAGTTGATGATTTTAGCACGTCATGCGACATATTTATGGTGGATGGTTACATTTTCAACGGACATGACAATGATAGAAGATCCAATAATCGTACCTAGGTTAAGATCAAATTCAATGCTCACCCTAACATCTGACTTTCAAAATTTATGGTACCGTATTGTACCGTGTAGTTATGGCGCAATGTCCAAATGCACAAATTGCAATGAAAGATC
>NW_007410340.1:0-640 GCF_000475195.1 Diaphorina citri
GTTACAAGAATCCAGTCTTATTATCTCAGAGACCAGTGACATTATTTTGAGTCTCAATCTCAATATCCACTGCTTGATTCAGGAAATCATTTGGCAATTAATCACTAAAATTATCCTAGGTTCTGCTCTGACGAGCGCTGTAACTGATGAACGCTAAGTGTTCTTTACTTTCAAACATATTACAAATACTTTAGCAAAGGAGGTACCTGACGTGTTAATCATAATTGTACAGGGTGGCACGTAACTGTTGCTTCTTCCCTTATTTTTCCACCTTTACAGCAGATTCTTAAAGCAACAAACGAGAAATCCTCTGGTATTGAAAATATGCCAGAACTGTTAACAGAGGTTTTAGACCTTCAATTTAATCAAATAATCACATTTTAGCACCAGAAAAATTGCTAAGCACCCTGCTACAGCGTACAATACCACATAGTACCATTTGTATGAAAAGAACAACATACTTAAATAACATAATATTTCACTTTGGACCTACATATGCGTATGGAAATTGTAAGGAAAACAAAATGTCACATTACACAGTAATCTTGTCTTGTATCCTATTATCTTGTAGTCTTGTACGTTTTCCTTTCCTTGAAACACCCTGTATATTGTTCGAACGTGATCTCACTCCTATGATGCA
>NW_007410341.1:0-640 GCF_000475195.1 Diaphorina citri
TTATAATATAAACGCACTAACAATTAAGCTAACTGGGCTGGCTATGGTGTGTCTTTGATGTATGTTTTAGTATTGGTCATATTAGCAATAAGGGTTTTCTGATTAGGGCAGGTCGCTGGATGGAGAGATACTACCTTTATTTTAGAAATAATACCTACCTACCAGGTAAGAAAATATTTAATTATGTAGGCATGCGTTGTCAATTTTTTATCTAATTAATAATGATCTACAGATTCTGAATTAATTATTCTGATTAAATGTAGATCTTTTTTGTTGTTGTTGTGCTTTTTCTAGCTTTTGAGGTGTTTTATATGGTTGTCTATTTTCACCCTTCTTTATACATTAAATTTGTCTACGTATTTCCCCCTTCTTCAAGGCTGGAAGGCTGATGGTTGATCTACCTACTAAACGCTCAGCTATCTTTATCATTCCTTCAACTTCCTTCGCCTTTCATTTAATTTATCGCCTTAGTTTATTCATGCCGGTCATGTAGCGCGGCTGCAAGCAAATTGAATCTTTTATTCATGGATTTATTGCATCCTGCCCTTAAGTTGTGGACTTCGGAGCTGTGAATAACAGTTTCGCACAACTTACTGAGAATGCTGTTGAATACTGGATTGCGCAGAATTTATGAGCCCCC
>NW_007410342.1:0-640 GCF_000475195.1 Diaphorina citri
TATGAAAATCCAATCCTAGGAGACCTAAGGCCAGCCATTCACTTTCAGGTAAACCTGACGACAAGTACACCTGATCAGGTGTCAGGTATGCCTGATGAGGTATACCTGATAGTGAGTGGGTGGCCTAAGTCGCACGACTCCAGTGTGAGAGGACTCTATCTTTTTCATAGGATGGGATTTTCAGACGGCATCATCTACTAAAAGTCGTGCGACCAAGTTTCCATTTCTAATGTGTAGCAGGCCTTATGCTTCTAACAGTACTCCAAGGTGAAATAGCCGGCAAAAGAAAAAGAGGAAGACCAAGAACATCCTGGATCCAAAATCTCAGTCAATGGTTTAATAAAAGTATGCCAGATCTTCTCCAAGCAGCCCACGACAAGAATGAATTAGCTATCATGATTGCCAACGTTCTGTAGAATATGGCACCAAAAGAAGAAGAAGAAGAAGCAGGCCTTATAGTGAACAACTCTACCGTGACAGTTTAAATCTAAATAAAGCACTATATAATACATTTGGCCCATGTCAACAGAATAGAGCACTGAAAAACGTCAGAATAAATTTTATTATTCCCAAAAACAAATGCCAAAGGTCAAAACGGCTTTTAGAGATTTCGTGATGAAATTTTCTAGGCTAGCATGTG
>NW_007410343.1:0-640 GCF_000475195.1 Diaphorina citri
GCGTAAGCTGTTGAGCGAAAGGAGGGGAAATGTTTGGGTGATAGAGGGGAGAGAGGAACGGAGAGGATAATGTGGGAATAGATTTGGTGACGGATGGAAAAAGGGGATGAAGGTAGGGTAAAACAAGGAGAATATTGAGACAAGAGAGGGAAATGAAGACCAAGTCAGATAACGAAAAAGGAATAAAGAGGAGAATAAGAAAATGAGGAGGAATTAAGACCAAAAGAGGTAAGGAAAGGCGAACAAGATACGTAAGGAAGGCGAGGGAAATTTGAGAAAAAGGAAGAAAGAAAACAGAAAGAAAAACAATATGTTAGCTACTTGCAATGGAAGAAGTAAACTTTCCTGAGGGATAACGATCCCCAAACAGAAAAAACTGGGGGAACATGACCCCGTTGTAACCCCGTATTTAAAAAGGGGAACACAATGGCCCAAGTCCATCACTACGGGAAGAATATTCAAAGCTCCCTTTTTTCTATCCTCACGAGGACAAGAATCCCACGATTCTTCCTCTCAAAATAATTCTCAAGGGGCTATTGCCACACAAAAAGCCCACTCTGGGGCTTAGGTGTAGGGGCAAACAGCCCCAAAAATTGGGTTAAGCTTATACGAATCTACGAACCCTGAAGGGGCGAGGGCT
>NW_007410344.1:0-640 GCF_000475195.1 Diaphorina citri
AACAAACACACAGACAAAAGAAAAATATCACTTCGTTCGTTCAATTTCTTCCATTTGAAATTTAATAAGGGTTCTTACTGAATGAGTTACATTGTTTTCTCAGGTAATTGAAGCAAGAAGACTTCCCTTTATAGAAGTTGAAGGCAAATAGAATCCAATGGATAAACAAATTTCTAGATATGTATCTACTACCTTTATAAAGATTCAAGTTGTGGTGAAGAATGAAATTATTGAGAAAAGGTTGAGAAGGAGGCTTTGGAAAACGACAGGAAATTAAATTTTGAAAAATTTCAGGAGGAAAAAAAAGTGAAATATGAAATTCGGAAGTCACTCCTTTCAAATTTGAAATATTGTGGTGGAAAGTGGAAACTTTACGACCATTGTAAAATTGCTAATCTCGAAAAAATTATTGAGAAAAGGTTGCGAAGGAGGCATTGGAAAACGACAGGAAATTAAATTTTGAAAAATTTCAGGAGAAAAAAAAGTGAAATATGAAATTCGGAAGTCACGCCTTTCAAATTTGAAATATTGTGGTGGAAAGTGGAAACTTTACGACCATTGAAAAATTGCTAATCTCGAAATTCTGGAAATGTCTTTGGTTTCAGTAAGGGAGGAGCCTAATTTCTCCTCTAGTTTTGTT
>NW_007410345.1:0-640 GCF_000475195.1 Diaphorina citri
ATGTGTTTACCTTTCCCTGTTTCATTTTCAATATTGAGCTTTCCAATTCCATCACCCGCCAGTGCCTCCATGTTACCAGGCTAGGAGAAGTTCAAAGTTCACAAGTTATGTCATTTTCTTCATGCTTAGAAAGAAAATGTCAATATACTAGACATGTACGTATTAGACTATTAGGTATTGACGGAATCACTTTTTAATTTTATCAATTAGGTAGATGACTCTATAAGTCCTCTGAGAAGTCTGAGACCAATCACAGAGTGTTTCTTTTTGCAAAGTTTACGATTGAAAAATAATTTTATAACAAATCCGGCCCAAAAGACCAAAATCATCCGAGTTCAAAATTTTAATCCGTCCCAAGGACCAAAATATTTGAGTTGCATAATTAACGAATATTGATAGTATGCCTCTGATTTTATCCTCCATTAGATATTTCTATTGATCAAGTTTTTAAGCACCAAACTGAGCACTGTTGAATTTAAATAACTTTTTGTCTGCGTTTCACACACTTTTCTGACAACTGCAAGAAAGGTTGAACTTGTTTTCTCAATTTTTTTCTAATGTTAACAAGTGCATTTTACTGCTAGCTTTTCACATGAGTTGATTATTTTCCAGATTCTGTCATGACAAATCTAAGCGACTC
>NW_007410346.1:0-640 GCF_000475195.1 Diaphorina citri
CTGGAGCCAGGATGTTTTGTAGAAGAAGTTTTGAGAGATGAAGGAAGTCTCTGTAGAGAATGAATCACTAATGGAAGTCAAGAACTAAGAAGTTTTTAGAACAATGAAAATCACTGGTGTTAAGAAATAGATCAATAGAGCTGACGATCTATTGATCTGTTGGTTTAGTATGGATCCATGCCAGTTCTTGTTAAAGTTCCTGAATTAGTCATATTGGTTACCTACTTTTTTTGGCAGACGCTGACGTCATTAAGCTTCTACAGCTCTGGCAGAATTAGCATGGATTTTGAATTAGCATGGTTCACGAATCATTTAAACCTCAATCAGCAATAGACCGATGAATAAAATTTCAACTTGCCGCTCTACCGCGGGAGTGTGCTTGTTGTAGCCGCAGGGCCATTACCTAGTCTGTAGTTCTGTACGCAGATTTAGTTGCTCTGGTTTGTTTTGTTTCCTTTTCTAATTCTGATGTCGAATCATGTTGCACAATAACATACACACTTTTTGGTTCTCTCTCTTACGTAGTCATTTAGATAAACAACGTATCCATATAGGTATAATGTATGGTAAGTGTACCATTTATTCGCCCACCTAAAAAACGTACCATTTATTGGCCCACCTGTACCATACGCCACATAAG
>NW_007410347.1:0-640 GCF_000475195.1 Diaphorina citri
CCCATGCAGCCATTTTCAATTGATTCAACATTGAATTCATGTTGAAATATTAATTTGTTAAATATTCAACTAATTGAACAATAATTGAATGAACATTGAATGAATAATTTTTGGAACCAGTAGACAGATTGAATGTATGTTGATATTTAATTGAGGGAATATTGATTTTCCATTTATTATTCAACAGTCATTCAACATTGATTCTTGGAAAGAAATCAAGATGGATGATAGATTAAGAAAATATTTTATTTATATTGAATAAATTTTGAATCATCAACCAAGGTGCAATGTTGAAATAACATTTATATTTAAATATGAATGCAACATTGAACCCAGTTAATCAAAATATTCCTTTCCCTTGACTTTGATAAAAACTTATTTTTATCAAAGTCAAGGGAAAGAAACAAATTCAAACCAGGGAAAATTAAATTAGTCAGATTGATTTATTTCACAATAACATGTTTATATTTATTTATTATTATTATTTCTTTTACAATAGAAAAGAACACATAGCAGAATGATTTACATTTTACAGGAATGTCAGAGACATTTGACATTCTTATTTTACAATAGAAAAGAATGCAGCAGAATAATGATTTACATTTTACAGGAATGTCAGAGACATTTGACATTCTTATTT
>NW_007410348.1:0-640 GCF_000475195.1 Diaphorina citri
GTATTCTGGACATCAACCCACATCTTTTAGCTCCGGTTTCATAAAAGTATCATATGAGGTAATTTTTGGTTCCTTTTCAAAGTCGCCGGTTTGGCCACTAAGAGCTCCACTTTCTATCACCTTTCTGCATTAAACCTAGAGGTTGAAAATTTTGTACGTTATGACGTAAAATTGAGATCGCCAGCTCCCGGACTAGCTAGGAAGAAGATTCTGCCACCCAACCTACCTCCTCGGGATCCTGAAGCTCGAGGAGACCCCACCAGTCGCGGTGAAGAGGTGGCAGAGGAAGATTTGGCGGCACGTTTAGTTGTCGGCCCGCCAGTGGTGTTGATGATGAGGGGTGTGGTTGTGGGTACTGGTTCGGTGGGGGTCGGGTCGACCGGAGGTTGGGCGTCTGAAAATAAACGCGAAAGAGGGAACATGGAAAGTTATACTAGAACGAAGTAGGTAGAATAGAATAGAATATACCTTGCTTATCCTGCTGGGATGAGACTGAAAAGTCCCTTTACCCCCGCAGTCTAACCAAGGTCTCGTGAAGGTAATTTATATGTTTAACATAATACAATCTTATATTATAAGAACGAGATCCATTCACAGTTCATAGTTCACACACTGATCGCTCTATCTCTAGAACCACAAC
>NW_007410349.1:0-640 GCF_000475195.1 Diaphorina citri
GCTCTTGTGAAACACTTGTAACTTCATCTCTCTCCCTCTCCCTTAAGCACGCACTCTTTCTCTCTCCCTCTCTCTCTCACTTCTCCTGTCCTCCTCCTCACATTCTATTTTATCTCTTTCTCCTCTCCCTTGCTCTTTCCTGCATATCCACCTATTGTTCTCTTTCTCTCCCTCCCTCTCTCTCTCTATCTCTCTCTCCCTCCTCTTCTTTTTCTATTCTCCTTCTTTCTCCGCCTTTCTTTCTTTATAACCTTCTCTACTATATTTTCTCTCCCTCTTTCTTTGTTTCCTTCTCTCCCTTTCTGTTTCTCTCTCTTCTCTATTTATCTATCCCTTCTCTCACACACTCTGTCACTCCTCTCTATCTCTTAGACACACTCTCCTACCTCTCTTCTCGGGGGAAATAAAAAGAACAGAAGTGCCTCCTTCTTTGTTTTTATTGCTAATTAAATCAGAGAGAGAGAGAGAGAGATACATTTAAGTAAGAGAGGTTGGTTGCTCAGACTACTAACTTATTGAGTGAAATGTTTTATCTCTGTCTCTCTCTCTCTCTCTCTCTCTCTCTCTTCTCATCGTCCTCCTCCATCTGTTTCTCCTAAATCATACAAGCCTCTATTTAGTGATCAGCTGAAAATATAAT
>NW_007410350.1:0-640 GCF_000475195.1 Diaphorina citri
ATTTTTTTTTTTTTTTTTTTTTTTTTTTTTTTTTTTTTTTTTTTTTTAATATATATTTGTGCACATACAATATTGAATATTCAAGGAGAAGAGGTTTGATAGAGGGAACTGTAACAAGGGTGGTCTTGTCGTTCTGAAATCGAAGAGAGAACAAAGACAGGATAAAAGAAAGCCAGCCCTTTTGAGAACGAACTTCATCTATGTAGGACAAAGTTCCCCTGGGCGGGAATCGAACCCGCGACCTAGCGCTTATAAAGCAGGCGTGCTACCCTCCAAGCTAACTAGATTGGCTAAAGGATGTTTCAAAGGCCTGGGCTTAAAAAAAAAAATACCTAGTGTTGAATTTTGTTCCCCTGCAATGGGTAGTCAGGTTATAAAATTGAAAATTAATCATCTTCGCCTTTTCCCGTGTTTTTCGTCAGCCTCTCAATCAGCCTTGGCTAGGGTGACTGCTTTGGACATTTGTTTTTGGCTGCAATTAAAATTTTAATTTCTTTTCTCGCCAGAAACCCAAGAAGGAGATGAAGGTATTGAAGAAGAAGGAGACATGGAAGAAGAAGATGATGATGGAAGTGAAGAGGATGAGGAAATGGAGGAGGAAGAAGATGAGGATCTCGTCAAGGAAAAGGCTAAGGAGGAG
>NW_007410351.1:0-640 GCF_000475195.1 Diaphorina citri
GCAAAAAAGTTAGCTTTAATTTTCTCATCTCACTTATTTTATAAGCCGACATTTTTGGATAGGAACTTGCCCTTTTTTTCATATTTGTATTTTTGTGTGTTTAGGTAGGTAATTAATTTTTATTATTTTACAATGTTAACCTACTTGTTATTATGCTAGGATACCTATTCTAATTCACTTACTTGGATTGAAATTTACTATTAACCCTAAGGTAAGGCCAAACACTTATTTTCAAGTACCTAGGTATATTTGTAAGTTTTAGTTAGGTAGGCAACAACTTGTTATTAGAATATTAAATATTAAGTATGTCTTCTTTTCCTCGAATTGAATTGAATATACCTACACACGGCTTTGTAAGGTTAGGTAGGCAACAACTTGTTATTAGAATATTAAATATTAAGTATGTCTTCTTTTCCTCGAATTGAATTGAATATACCTACACACGGTAGGTACATTAGTTTTTTTTTAACATATTATAGGTGTACATAAATATGTATTTACATGCCTACTTACTTGTAGGTATGGGCCGCTGATTCAAGCAACCTTTGAGCTTTGAGCTCTGCTATTATATTTTGAATTGAGATAAATTTGTGACATTTTTGTTCGACTGTTCAAAGTCACAAATTGGTGAAGATGCCAA
>NW_007410352.1:0-640 GCF_000475195.1 Diaphorina citri
CACAACTTTGGTGCTCACTGCAGCATTGTAGGATTTTTCCCAATATCTCAATAATCCTAAAATCCAATGTTTACCCACAAACTGGCACCGGTCGCTATGCGCATTTATATGTCATAGCTACTCATTTTCCTCACGAGGCTGAGAGGGCCCCGCAACAGCCAGTCAAGGAATCAATCATATTTTGCATGATACAAATTTTTGACCCCGCCGGGAATCGAACCCGGGTCTCCCGCGTGTAAGGCGAGCCAATGACCACTACACAATGGGAGCTGACCCTAGTGGAGCAGTTGTTTCATTGCTACGTAATAAAAATGACAGTGAAACACTCATCTATTCCCCTAGTATTACGAGTATAACTTGTAAGCGCTAGGTTTCGAGTTCGATCCCCGGCCGGCACGAACTTTATCCTAATCTGATAAGATTTGATCTCAGAATGGCTGACTTTCTCCTATCCTCCCCTCTTCGATTTCGGGACCATAAGACCTCCGGTTTTATAGTTCTTCTAACAAGAGTACATACCTACATTTAGATTTTAGGAAATCTCATATCATCAAAGAAATCGCTCAGCCAGCCTAGTTAGCTTAGTTGGTAGCGCGTCTGCCTTGTAAGCGCTAGGCCGCGGGTTCGATTCCCGCCCGGG
>NW_007410353.1:0-640 GCF_000475195.1 Diaphorina citri
AATTTAGGAAGTCAAAACGGGTGTCCACATAGTCGACGGTCGTCGATCGATGTTTGGACACACCTAAACACATAGGTAGATAGGTATCCTTTTGCCACCTTTGTTAGCTTGAAAGATAGCGCTGTAACAACGGAGGTGTTACCGTCTCAAAATTGAAGAGAGGAGGAGAGAATGGAAGACAGTCCAAGGACGAATTCAATTCTTCATAAGACTTGTACGGCGCCTTATAAGCTCTAGGTCGCTGATTCGATTCCCGCCCGGAGCGAATTTTAAGCTAGATAGGGTGCGTTCTCGGAATTTTCTAAGTCCTTACAACGGAGGTCTTACCGTCTCAAAATTGAAGAGAGGATGAGAGAATGGAAGACAGTCCAAGGACGAATTCCCTTCTTCATAAGACTTATACGGCGCCTTATAAGCTCTAGGTCGCTGATTCGATTCCCGCCCGGAGCGAATTTTAACCTAGTTTTAACCTAGATGGGGTTCGTTCTCGGAATTTTCCAAGTTCTTCTTCTCTCCTGTTTACCAGGTATTGTTACAAAAACAGGAATTAACTCGTCGTCGTCATCAGGAACAAAATATTATACAACAGCCCCATTTCTGAGTGATTTATCCTTGGGTTTCCTTATTCCTTAGCGACATT
>NW_007410354.1:0-640 GCF_000475195.1 Diaphorina citri
TCTTTTACCCTAACTTTTACAATATCTCTAACCGTTTAGTCGGTATAGCTGAAAACCGCCAAAAAACGGTCGAAATCTATCCAAAAGCAGTCAAAATAGCGCCAACCGCAGCATCTATCTCAGGTAACCATAACCATCACATAAAATAAATCACCTTAGAACTTAGGAGTATTTAATTTTAAACCTTTTTATAGTAAAATAACTGTAAGTATAATATCCCTAATCCATCTGATTGTGTTCCTTCATTGACGATGCTGGCACACTTTGGGTCCTACTCCTTCTTCTTCTTCTTCTTCTTCCTAGCCTTTCCCTAATTAAATGAGGTCGGCGTTTCTTGTCAGTCTCTTCCACGCAGCCCTATTGTGTACCTCATGTCCTGATAAATTGAGCCCTACTACAATATCCTTAATCCATCTGATGTCCAATATACTCCTGCGGTGTGAACGCCCCCTCCAAGTGTAGACTTTCATTGTGTTCCTTCATTTCCACCATGGAGTTTGTCATATAGTCACACGTCAGACACGTAAACGGTCCCCCCTTATCGTCCAAGAAATTCATATGTGTATACTTTGTATGGCGGTTAATCGCCCATTGCGTCGGAGAGGTAAAGTTACAGAAGGCGCAATGGTAGCGCCGCTCT
>NW_007410355.1:0-640 GCF_000475195.1 Diaphorina citri
TACAATAGTAATAATGTTGAATGTAATGATACTAATGGAGATGGTGATCAAGAAGAGAAAATCCATAGTAAATATGGCAACTATACAAACAGTGGTTCAAGAGATGTTGATGACGACCAATATAATGACAATGATGAAGAGGAAAATGAACAAGAACCCAACAGTGAAGAGAGAATTGATAGTAACTATGACGACAACAATACAAACAGTCATCCAAGAAATAGAAACCATACTGAATACGTTAATAGAAGCCATGGTGACAACAATACTAGAAGAAATGCTCAAGAAGAAAATGAACAACCCAACAGAGAAGAGAGAATGGAAAGTAACTATGCCGAAAACCAGACTAACCGTAATCCAAGAAATTATGATGACAACCAATATAATAGACACAATATGGAATATGTTAATAGAAGCAATGATCGCGAAGTTAATGAACAAGAGCTGAACAGTAAAGAGAGAATTAAGAGTAACTATGACGAATATACAAACAGTAATCCAAGAGATGGAGACCAATACAATAGAAACAATATTGAATACGATGATAGAAGCAATGCTAAAGAAGAAAATGACCAAGAAACCAATAGTGAAGAGAAAATTGACAGTAACTATGCCGGAAACAAGACAAACAGAGATCCAC
>NW_007410356.1:0-640 GCF_000475195.1 Diaphorina citri
GGGGGAAGTACTATATAACGTATCTAACTCATTTTTTTTTAAAATTGGACTCCCATCTTTTTTCCCGAGGGGTCTTCAATTTACATCCCTTCTGCCTTTAACTTCAAATGTCTCCTCCTCTTTCTCTTCTTTCTCTCAATTTCCCTCTGTCTCTTCTATCTATCTATCTGTCTATTCCCTTGTGTCTCTCCCTCCTATTTCCCTCCCTTGTTTCTCCTCCTCCCATTTTTTTCCACCGTATAATTTCAGCTTAAAATTCATGACAGTTGTAAAAAAAGTGAAGTAAACTGAATTGTCCCCTAATTAAATTGGAGCTTCCCCCTCTGCCTCTCCCTCTTTTTAACTCTCATTTCTTTTCTCCCTCTCCTCTTTCTTCTCCCCCTCTCCTCTTCCCCTCCTCTCTCTCTCTCTTATCTCCTCCTCTTTCTCGCCCCTTCCTCTCTCTTCTCCACTTCTACCCCTCTTCTCTTCTCTCCTCTAGCTCCTTTTCCTCTCCTCTCTCTTCTCTCTTCTCTTTCTTCTTCTCCTCCTCTTTTCTCCTTTCTTAGTCGTCTCCCTTTCCTTCCCCTCCCTCTCCCCTTCTTCCTCTTAGAATTATAGGGATTAGTACGTGTAGAAGAATTTTTATTTTAATTAGGGA
>NW_007410357.1:0-640 GCF_000475195.1 Diaphorina citri
TCCTCCTCCTTCTTCTCCTCCTCTTTCTTATCCTCCTCCTCCTTCTTCCTCCTCCTTTTTCCTTGTACGTCTTTTCCCTAGTTTCCTCATTGGACTCGTAGTATAAGGGTATCTACATCAATTAATGAACGGAAATGAGAATATGGTCGCCAGTTTTTCGAAATTCAATTCGAATTCTTCGTGTGTCCCAGTGGCGTAAAGTTTGTTAGACCTGATGGTGATACTGTAGGTAGTTCAATTCAAATTTCAAAGAGGACTTTGCCAGCGTAGTTAGCTTGGAGCGTTTGCCTTGCAAGCGATAGGTCGCTGGCTCAATTCTCGCTCGGGGCCGATTTTATCCTGAACCGATAAGGTTCGTTTTCGGAACGGTTGGCTTTCTCCTACCCTGTGTCTTCCTTCTCTTTGCGCTTTAGAGACGATAAGACCTTAGGAATTATAGTTCCCTCTATCAAACCTCCTAATTAAAAAGAGGGATTTTATCTGGGTTTTACGGCAATATTGACCTTCGTCCCGATAAATGTATGACATAGTGACACAAAACATTACTGTATTTCTTTTCTCCTTTTGAATTTGTTTTCATATCAAAATGAACATTTCATTTATTATTAAAAGCCTCCTAATTCCTAAACCTAATGAGCCT
>NW_007410358.1:0-640 GCF_000475195.1 Diaphorina citri
GTCTGTATAACTTCAAATATGTACAATTTATTCTGGCAAACATACTGGACGCCTGTGGTGCTTCCATGAAGCCAGTAGCTGGACTGCCTACTGGAGTACTGGAAAAGTTTGGTCAGAAAGTTTCCGCCCCGGCCGAAATTCGAATGTAGTAACTCCTAATGGTGAGTCAGTGTTCTTAACCACTTAGCCACAGAGGTGGGCCACTGCCTTCCTCACACAAAGGATATCCCTCGCTATTCGGCCGGGGAACTCGGCAGGGAAGCCTACTTGGTTCTTCAAACTGAGAAGAAGTTTTTTATGTGATAAAGTTTTGAAGAAGTAATATATTCGCTTACTCTCAGATGTGGACGATATTTGAACTTACTTTTCCTTGTCCAAAATGTTCATGGTTGCTTCTCCTTCAAATGTGGGTGATGCGTTGATGAGTGTTGATCCGAATAGCAAATTGGTGAGAATCCCGTACACATGGCCAAACACGTGAAAGTAGGGAACCTGGACTGCGATCCTTTGGTGCTGCAAGTGATGGAGGAAGTATAGATGTTATCAAATTATCTATGTATTTGAACAGGTCCTGATTTTTATGAATATCGAAAAAAGGTACACTTGCACATTGGTTTTTCGTGCTTCTGGACTAGATCTT
>NW_007410359.1:0-640 GCF_000475195.1 Diaphorina citri
AATGCGAGTTAATTTGTGTTATGTTTGCAAATTCAGACCATCCGGTCACTAATTCCGACTTTGTTTCCAACTCCCATTGTTAATTATTCATTGAGAGTTCGACTATTTCTAATAGCTAATGGTATTCTAGCGTGTAGCATCTTGATATGAGTGTGCCTGTGGTCAATAGTAGGTGGTGCTCTACCGATCCTTGTCCAGACGTAATTATCACTGCGTCATGCCCATAGTGTTATGGTTTTTGAAAAAACTAATCTCATTTACAATTTATCTATTTCATGGATGAAGATATCTTATCGTAATTTATTCGGCTTCATTTATCAAACACAAATTTATAGGAATAATA
Organism: Diaphorina citri; assembly: GCF_000475195.1. Taxonomy (NCBI): domain Eukaryota; kingdom Metazoa; phylum Arthropoda; class Insecta; order Hemiptera; family Psyllidae; genus Diaphorina; species Diaphorina citri. The sequence goes on from NW_007410359.1 coordinate 344, forward strand.
AAGAGGTCTGGGCGAGTAGGTGACTGTGAGGACTGAATGGAAAATCGTCTATGGGAGTTCCATGTGCCTTGGAACGAAACCAGCGGAGTTGAGATCTTGTTTCGTACAAAATAAGTAATTTGTTTAGACAAGTTTAAATTAAATAAATTAAATCTACGAAACATTAACAATGTAGGTATTGTATTAAATGATTTTTTTTTCTAATGTCAACGTCCACTTAGGTATAGCACAGTTTCACAATTTTCTGTCTCTCAATAAAATTAAATAAATGCATAGTTGATGCACTATTAGTTTTTT
>NW_007410360.1:0-640 GCF_000475195.1 Diaphorina citri
CCGCAGTCCCCCTCTTCCTCCTTTAAGTTTTCCCCTACTTCTTCTTTTTCTCTCCCTTTCCTTCTCCCTCTTCTCCTCCTCTTTCTCTTCTCCTCTCTTCCTCCTCCTCTTTCTACTTAATACGAAAGCATAAAACCAGCATCATCTCGAAAAAAAAGAAAAAAAAAGGGACGTTAAAATATAAACCGAGGTAGAAAACATATTTTGCGTTGAGTAAACTTTATAGACTCTCAGGTAACTTTGTTTTAAGCTTGAGCTGCTGGAGTTGAAATTTTACGACAAAATAATGGGAGTGAATTAAGGGAGGGAGCTTTCCACAAAAGAGAAGTGTAGATAAAAAATTCAATTCCTTTCCACCAGGATGGGTGGCGCGAGATAACAAAATTGTTCCCTCAGGAGAAGTGGGTAGTGTGCGGCAAACATTTTGTCAGGGTAATTCATTTTCATAATATTCTCCCTCCCTTAACCACCCTCTTTCTCTTTCGTCTACTTTTTCTCCTCTTTCTTCCTCTCTTTTTTGACTCTCTCCTCTTTCAAAATATTCCCTTTACATCCCTTTTCTTGTTTTCCCTCCCTTCTCCCCTTTTTGCCCCTCTCTTCTTCCTCCTTCTCCTCTTTGAGGTCCCTTCTCGTTTATTAC
>NW_007410361.1:0-640 GCF_000475195.1 Diaphorina citri
ATGAAGCACATAACATTAACCAGTTAACCACATAGAGTGAAGACATGATAATTCGTATGAAACCACTCAATGTTCTTCGCGTTGATAGTGAAAGCGGTTAATTGTTCTCGCGAGTTCATATTTTCGAGGCAGGTAAAACTTTGAAGTTTTGTTGTTTGATAAATTGATTATGTTTGAAGATAATTGGAATATTGTATACGATACGAGGAGGTACATACCTACCAACATAGGTAGATATAAGATATAAGGCAAGTTTAGGTACTTTAATAACGATAACAACTAAAATTAACTACAAAAATTATCGAGTGCCGATCAAGATACTGAGTTGGTAAGCTATCTTACCTATCTAATTATAATTACCCTTTATCGGAATCCACTAAAATTCAAATCGTACAGAAGGCAAGAATGATGTACCTTCGTACCTAGGTATGTATATGTTATAGGTAGGTAATCAATTCACGCAACACATGAGATTTCCTTTCTAGTTTTTATGGAAGAAGAATCTAAGGGGTATGACTATCTAATTATGTATAAATAAATTGAAAGTCCAATCTATTACTCACCCAGAGTCCAGACTTCCAGAGGTTATAATTCAGCACTTACACTTCCTAGCTGGAGTCTGAGTCTGATGACTGCCAGG
>NW_007410362.1:0-640 GCF_000475195.1 Diaphorina citri
TCTGTTATTAGATTGAATCGATAACTTCAAAGAAGGAGGAAAAGAGGCAATAAGAAGAGGGTAGAAAACCCACTCGCCCTTCGAACTTGAAACTAATTCTCGTGGGTAAACACGTGAAATCGAAATCCAATCTATTTCTACCTAGTAAGACCCGATTCCACTTTTCGTCAGTTTCATCCGATTTTTTCCCGAATGTCCTTGTATATAGATGTAGATCTGTCCTAGGACAGATTTCAACACGACGTTCTCCACTTTTCTTGATCTTGGGCGTCTTCCTTCATTTGTTCAAAAGTTCTTCCATTCAGCACATCTCTCAGCATTCCAAACCTCTTTCTTCCTATTGATCTCTTTCCTCTCAGCTCTTTCCTCTCAGCTCCTTGTAGGCAATGACATTTAAATGAGAGTGTTTCCACAATACACGACTCGATTTTATTCCGAACGACACAAAATGTCCTTGTCTTGTAGGCAATGTAATTTAAAAGAGCGTGTTCCTACTACACACGACACGATTTTTTTCCGAACGACAAGTGGGAAATCTCTGCTAAGGTTGGACATTGACCTTTTCTCTTTCTCTCACCTTAACCGGACAAAGTAAAACTAAATAGGAAAAGATAAAAAAGAATCCCAACAATAAAAGAAA
>NW_007410364.1:0-640 GCF_000475195.1 Diaphorina citri
TCGTCCCTTTCTTGGAACGGGGGCCATATCTCATCACCCCATGTCAATCGAACAGCTTATCAGTGTCTTTCTTATGTATCAGTGCCTTTCTTAAGTAACAGTGTCTTTCTTATGTAATAATGTAAGGTAAACATGAAGTCTAATCCGCTCCGCGATTCATTATGGAACCACAGACACACTTTATCAATCAGTTATGACGAGTAGCAATAATTCAATAATGAACCTTGAATTTTAGCATGCAATTTTTCAATCATTCGTCCATGAAACAACGTTGATTTATTGCAAATTTCAACTCGTGAATACGGATGAGAGAATATAAAATGGTTATCAGAGGAGTCACGTTGACTTTGTCACCAGACCACTCACTACATGTTGTTGGTTGTTTTAGCGGATTGAGCTTTCGCCGAATGGTAATGGCAGAATAAAGAAAAGATATCTTTGTGATTCAGCCTTACACCGGTGTGATGATCTCTAGTCATGTTTAATTGGATCGTCCTGAACCGCCAAACGAGACCACTAAATCACCTGCCTCGGTGGTGTAGATAATAAAGAGGGTGTGGTATCCTCCTACTCCTCTTACTGCTTCATACCCAATTTTATTTGTGGTCAACTTTCTGTTCCTCTATAAATAAGAAAGCTC
>NW_007410365.1:0-640 GCF_000475195.1 Diaphorina citri
TTTATAATCCTCCCTCTCTTCATCCTCCCCCTTTCCTAACTCATCCTATTCCTCTTCCCTCCTCTTTCCCTCTTTCTTTATCCTATAAAACATCATTATTATTAATGGGATAAAGATTAGGGATTTAAGAGAGAAGAAGAGAAGGGAAAGAGAGAGAGACGGAAAGTGGGAAATGAAACTAGGGATTAAGAGAGGAGGAGGAGGAGGAGGAGGAGGAGAGAGAGAGTTAGGTTAATAGCTCTCTATCAGCCCGTAAAATTCCTCAGTATTTTCTTTGTCCTTTCAAAATTTATTGTCTCTCTCCTCTCTCTCTCTCTTTCACTCTCTCTCCTTCCCTCCACTTTTTCTTCCTCTCCCTCCCTCCCTGTCTCTCTCTCTCTCTCTCTCTTCCTCTACCTCCCTCCCTCTCTTTGGCATTTTCAAACCACAATGCATACCACTGAAAGTAATAGATCAGTTGCGCTTACTTGGGTGATGTTTCAAAGTCATAGAGCAGGAAAAATGAGGACCAACGGAATTTTTCTTTTCCTCTTCGATCCCGAGATAAATCGATTTAAAAAATATACCGGTAAATCGTGAACTTTGATGTCCCGAGCTAAGCTCCCTCGCAGACAACACATTAATCTGTTTAGGCGCACGC
>NW_007410366.1:0-640 GCF_000475195.1 Diaphorina citri
ATCAGTAATGCCACTTTCTTCTTCTCTGGTTCTTTCTCTGTCCCACTGGCCACTAGGTACTCCTTCCACATCCGTGAAAGTTTCGTGGGTTTAAGATCGCAAGAGAAAAACTTCTGTGCTGTGTGGTCCAGTGCAAAAATTAAACTGACTTTATTTAGTTCCCACTTTGCCAGCCTAGCCAGCTTCTTTGGTAGAGAGTGTGAGAGAGATTCAAATCAAGAGCGTGTGCCTTGTAAGCTTCTTTCTCAGAACGGCTGGCATTTTCTCCTATCGTCCTATCCTGTCTTCTTTCTCTCATCGATTTCGGGACCATAAGACTTTAGCAGTTACAGTTCCCTCTGTCAAACCTCTTAAAAACCCTACCTATTCAAGCATTTATTCACAATTTCACATGAATGTGTTATTTATTTACTAAATGCACTTATAAACCTCGTTTTGAAAGTTGAAACCTCGGTCGAAGTTCCCAAACTATCTGGACACACTGTTCATTCAAGTATTCATGCATTTGTTTACTACACCTGTAAATATCATTCTGAAAATTAGAATCTTACCGGACGTACCGAAACTGTTGGAACACCCTGTCTATTAGATTAGCTTCAGGTGATTGGTGCTGCACATCCTTGAGTACCTGATAGTCTGA
>NW_007410368.1:0-640 GCF_000475195.1 Diaphorina citri
AAAATGGTGGTGCAAATTTTGTCCAGAAAACCATAAAGCCAAAAAACCAAAAAAAAACTGGTTTTTGGGGGATTTTTTGCTCTATGGACAGAGGTCTGTAAAACTAAATACATACCTACATTGGTTCTCAGAAGAATTTTCAGTCAGTCAGTCACCCTTTTGAGTTTGGTACGTTGATTTTTGGACACGCTGTATACTCCGAGGTTATACAGAGGAATTTATTTCCAAGAGCTGACACGTGCTCTATTGCAAATTCTGCTCATTTCAGCGGAACCATGAAAGAGTTGATGAGAGCGTTGAGACTTGAAGAAATCTTAAGAATCGTAAAAATTTGGAGTTTTTGTTGATTATTCCAACACTTCCCCAGTAGGTTTCATAGTTATTTACAGACGTAAACTGAAACAATCAGAGTCCTTGTGCAGAAGTGAGCTAGGTACTACTATTATTGTGGTCAAATTCTCAAACAATGGTGAGTTGGTGAGGATGAAATTCCATACCTCGGTCGGGGTTTGATCCCACACTCTCCTGATTACAAGCCCAACGTCTTGCGTCTGTTCTTCTGACGAATCTTTCGCCGAACCCTGTCGACTCTCTCTCGCCCAACATGACACCAAACTGTTTTGAATAGATTCTGCCACAC
>NW_007410369.1:0-640 GCF_000475195.1 Diaphorina citri
GCTAGATGTCACAATAAATTGTCAGCCTGATTGAAAACTCAATCTGATTGAAAGGGGTGGGGCATTTGGTTCCCATAATACAAGGTAGTTCAGAATAAAATCACGCATTGGTTTGTTCCCGAATAGGTGGGTCGGTTGCCGTGAAAAATAATCTTATATTATAAGAACATAATAAATAATATAAATACAATAATGGGAGCTCCTATTATTCTATGTATTTTTTTTTTTTTTTTTTTTTTTTAATTTAAATTTTTTTTGCCTCCTGCCTCCGTTTTTTTTTTTTTTTTTTTTTTTTTTTTCAATTTAAATTTTTACTTTTACTCCTAAACAAAACCTTTTCTACTTCTTCTCCCACTCTCCTCTGCCTCCTCCTTCTTCTCCTCTCCTCCTCTCTACCTCCTTCTTATTCTCTTTGTCTCCTCTCCTGTTCCTCCTCCTCTCCCTGTTCCTCCTCCTTCCCTTCCTCTCACTCTCGGAAGTTAAAGTCAAAAAGCTTACGTATCATAATAATTATTCTTCCTCCCCTTCTCTTACACTCAAGTTGAGTACTTCCCCTTCCTTCCTTTCTTCCCGTATTGAGTACCGTTCTACCACTCAAGTATCGTACACAGAGTGTAACCATTTTAACTTGAAGAAAAAA
>NW_007410370.1:0-640 GCF_000475195.1 Diaphorina citri
AGCACCTCAAAGTTATGACTCTTATGCCACGCTGATCCCGTACAAAGGACGGGTCAACCACTAGTTTATTTTATAGGTAATGCCTCAAAAAATAAAAATTACCCACCCATGTAAAAAGATTAACTAACTATACCCACAAAAATGTAAAGAGGCTCCTAACTTCACCATAAAATTATTCAGGATTGATACTTGATTGAATACCTGTATTATTTTGAGGTTTGGAATTTTCTATCCCTTAGCTTTCCAGGAAGAAAAAGACTCGAGGAGAGAGAGAAAAAACGACGTCATATTTAAAATGAGAAAATGATTAAAAAGAAATAGGATGTGAAAAAAACGTCAGAGAGGAAAAGAAATCTAGGGAGAGAAAGAAAAAAAGCGAAGGGTAGATATAAAGATAAAATAAAAGAAAAATCTGAAAAGGAGAAACGGGAGAGAAAGAGGAGGAGGGATTGGGATAAAGAGGAACAAGCTGGGTCCGTCCCTCCGGGAATTTTTTCGCCCGTAGTTTATTCGATTAAAGAAAATCAGTATTAGTTATGTACCTACCTAATTTGTTTAATACTCAGTTTATTATTATTATTGATTTGATTTTTTGATTTTACTTTCATGTAATGATTTAAAATCAAGACTAGAGCCCGTT
>NW_007410371.1:0-640 GCF_000475195.1 Diaphorina citri
ATAAAAAATCGTTCCAGGGCCAAATGTAAACGTTTTGCCAACGAAAAGCTATTTTATAGTCATATCAATATCCATATTATATTCTCAGATTATCTTCCCACCCTTATTGGTGCTTCACATGAATTAGGTCGTAGTTATGTACCGGGTCGGGTTGGATTCGGACTAGTTAAGACAGGATATTGTTTCTACAGTTTGTCAAGGGAGTGGTAACTTCAAAACTAGGTTAGTTTACCAACCTTGCCTAACCCAAGCCGGTACGTAACCACGACTTTAAGGGATTTTCTGTAAAAGGCCTTTGAAATAGTAGTCAATTTATTACCCAGGATGGTTTGATTTTCCCCCTCGTAAGGACAGCAGTCTTTTCTACAGAAAACCCTTCAATTTTATGTTGGTTGTTCCGATAGGGTGTCTCTGTCAATTTGTAGCCCTTTTCCCCCTATTTTATTTATTGAACTTCAGTCAAAATAATTGTCATTAATTTTGCTCTGATTTGAATTCTCGTTCAAGCTAGATGAGATAGGAAATCCTTTTTGAAAGGACTTCAGGGATGAAAATACACCTTGCCTCCCATCCAATTATATATCGGCCATGTTCTGTTATACTCTGACCAAAAATGGTTACTAGTTCGTTAGGGGTTTAA
>NW_007410372.1:0-640 GCF_000475195.1 Diaphorina citri
TATTGTAATGATAAAGGAAGGACGGACTAAAAAAAGAACAATATGGTACCTATGTATTACTATTATTTTGATTAAAATGAGCCGTCTGATTAAATTAGCGATCCCTTTGAATCTTGAAGAGAGGAGGGAACCAGACATGACAAAGTTGGTGGATGTGCCAAAATCACCGAGTACAAAATTTTAAATTTCGTCGGGCACTCTTATCATGGTTCACCTTAATATAGCAGCAGTGGATGTAACAAATTTACCAAACATTTATTGCGATGAAAATGTTGCTGATGGTAAATGCTAGGCTTTAGAAGACATTTTGTTGTGTTCGACATCCAATACTAAACCTCATTAATAGCATTTTTTAATGGTTTACCTCAAAGACCTTCTTGTTTTTCTGTCCCATCTTCTCGGGACTATAGTCGCGACATTTCTGTCCCATTTTCAGACCACTGACAGGCGTGTGATCGTGTGAACCTCGTCTTCCAGACATGTCTGAAGTGTGAAGCCCCCGCATTCAATACTTCATCAAACAACCGTCCTTCGCATTTCATAGACATATTTCTGTTAACCCGAGAATAGAATAGAATATACCCTGTTTATACTGCCAGAATGAGACTGAAAAGTCCCTTTACTCCCGCAGTCTAAACAA
>NW_007410373.1:0-640 GCF_000475195.1 Diaphorina citri
CCGCGGACTCCGCAGTTTGGCTACCGCTACTACTAAACTACTCTTATCGAGTGCGATAGATAGTTTAATTATAGAGAGCGACCATTCGGATACATGATCGTGTGTATCTAAGCTTCAACTTGGGTGAAGAGGAGGCAGCTTCCAAGAGTTCCAAGTTCTGTTTATATCGGGGTAGATAGTGTATTAGATATAACACAAGATGTAGAACACTGGACATTAGGCGGATTCCAGGTGCTAGTATAAGTGACCACCTCTGTGGCCGAGTGGTTAAGAGCACTTGACTCTCATCCCGGAGGTGCTGGGTTCGAACCACGGCCGGACGGAAATGTTCCAAAGTTTGTCTTCGTTCGAAGACGTTTGTCTTTGTTCTCATATAGGAATGTGCTTTAAACGGCGTTGAAGCAACGGAGTTGAAGTAATGCGAAAGCGGATCCGGGATACAAGTTTAAACATCCAACGTTAAGAGTGCAGTGGTTAGCACGCCTCTGCTTGCCTCCAATGTGACCGCTACCTCAGACTAGATTTTTTCTGTTTGGAACATAGATTCTAAAATGGAACATGGATTCTAAAGCCTGATTCACACTATAGTGCCAGTCAAGGTCCAGTCACGGTCCGGTAACGGTCCGATCAAAAGATTGAG
>NW_007410374.1:0-640 GCF_000475195.1 Diaphorina citri
ATTCTATACGTAGAGAGAAGGGGAGAGAAAAGTTATTGAGGGTTGAACTTTTACGTTCAGATATAATATTTCCATAGTGTACAGAACCTAGGTTTCATATTTATGTATGTTAGAGGTATCTACTCGTATAGAAAATACGTTGACAATTTTTCGTGGCTATGAAAGTTCTGACATATAAAACGAAGTCGCAAGTTTGTATTTGTTATTTAGAAAACTTCCGAAAGAGATTATTATGAATTTTTTATGTTCATACATCTAAATAGTCATGTATGTACGATGTATGCAGTTCCATGTGTAGGTATTTGGGTAGGAAGGTACGAGTATTTTGGTCAAAACACAACCCGAGAATCCCGAGATGAGATCTCCGTAGTTGTAGTTTCGTAAAAGGAAAAGTAACTTGCGATTTTCATGCAAATTTGAACGTAAAGTGATGTAACAGGTATACATCTTCAGAGAATTAATTATTCCCAACTACCTATATATTAGTTTTATTAGGTTATCGTACGAATACATAGGTCACGTTTCAACAGCCTAAAAGATAATTAGGACCTACCGTTCAGAAGGGTGCTGGAATTTTAAACACGTAGCCTCGCAATTGTTTTAGGTGTTAATAGGTTAAACGTTGTTAAATTTTTAATTT
>NW_007410375.1:0-640 GCF_000475195.1 Diaphorina citri
GAGCATTGTTTCTTATTCTTTCCATTTTTTTCTCGCTTTCTCTCTCCCTCTTACACTGGGAGTTATTCTCTCCTCCTAGTCCTATACGGTCACCCGTTTAAAATCTAACCGTGTTCGACGTTGCTGAACTTTGGTGATCCATACTGAATCGTAATACAAGACAGTACACAGTAAGTGTGGCTGGGTGAAGAAGAAAATGAGATGCTACTAAAAAAAAGTAAAAATTGGACCGATTGCAATACTTTCTCATTACTAGTATAGCTACGCTATACATTACGCTATACAAAAGCTTGGTATGCTTTGACGGTCAAAGGACTGCTCCTCATATGCAAAATTATGATACATGGTAAATAGACGTCAATAAGTCACTTATTTTAGGAGTTTTGTGCTATGCTTCAACATCTTCCCAATACATCGTGCAAAGGCATAAAAACTTTCGGAATACAAGTTTTTTTCGTCAAACATGTCCTTTGTCTCTTGGTACGACGCGACATAACTAGGCGAAAGTTCTAGCTCATTGTATGCACGTCACAATTGTACCCTCTATTTACTTCACACTTATAAGTATGGGTGGGTAGGTACTACCTAGATTGGGTGTGAACTGTTCAACAACTTTTCTGTTGTTTTTGTTGTTGTAGCG
>NW_007410376.1:0-640 GCF_000475195.1 Diaphorina citri
AGCAGCGTCCAGGAGCGACAGACGTACGTAGCGACCATCCTGAGTGAGTCGCTTAGCGATATGTAGCGCCAGGAGGCCGCCCCAAGAGTCCGCTACTAGATTGAACGTCTTCAGATTGAATTGGCCTAGCTCCTGAGGATCCAAACAAACGAGTCAAAAATTAAAACCAAAGTATTATCTTGTCTTGGGCGGGGGTCGTTTCCCTTCGGAGAGAACAGAAGAGTAGGTATTTCTCCCTTGTTTACATAGGTAGGACGTAGGTAGGTTGTATTAAGATTCATATTATGTATTAATAGGTATTAAATGTATATGTTTTGTAATCACCCGTGTAATTGCATGTAAAATGCGTTCGGGCATCAGGTGTCAGGTCTACCTGATCAGGTGTACCTGTCAGGTCTACTGGCCTTACAATACATACATACCTGCTTTTCCTCAAAAATCAGGTAGCTACTGTCAGGCTCGAAGGCATACTTCACATTGACTGAGGACACAGGTACTAGGGGTTTAGGTCATCAGGTGTCAGGTCTACCTGATCAGGTGTACCTGTCAGGTCTACTGGCCTTACATACATACCTGCTTTTCCTCAAAAATCAGGTAGCTACTGTCAGGCTCGAAGGCATACTTCACATTGACTGAGGAC
>NW_007410377.1:0-640 GCF_000475195.1 Diaphorina citri
CACTACCAACCAAGCTAACTAGGCTGGCTCTCCTAAACTTTTCTCTTCGAAATCGGGACAATAAGACCTTAGCAGTTACAGTTCCCTCTGTCAAACCTTTTTGAAAATGAAAGTTTGATAAAGGGGAGTGTAACTGATGAGGTCTCATCATTTCGAAATCGGATAAAGAAGACAGGATAGGAGAAAGCCAGCCGTTCCGAGGACGAACCTTATCTGTTCAGGATAAAATCCCCTTGGGTGGAAATCGAACCCGTGACCTAGCACTTACAAAGCAGATGGGCTACCCGCCAAGCTAACTAGGCTGGCTCAACTGATAATCTTTTCCCTTTCACAGTCCATTCACACTGCACAAAACGAATTCTTGGTATTTTTTTTTCTCTTCTACTGTAAGGCATATGACAAATAACACGTTCACATGGCAAATAAAAATTTGGGATATGGTAACTTTGGATGTAGAAAAATTTGTTCAGTGTGAATGGACTGTAACTTATGATCATGACAGCATCATCAAACCTTCAAAACAATGTTCAGATAATTGGTAAAATACATACAAAGAACAAATTCATAGAATTGTAGGATGAAAAATAAAAATGTAACATTTCTGTATTTGCTGATAAAAAGATTAATACTTTCTCTTTCA
>NW_007410378.1:0-640 GCF_000475195.1 Diaphorina citri
GATTTGGACTCAGAAACGTTTCATAAATAGAGATTTCATTGTGATAACAGACTCTACGTAAACTTCTGACCTGGATTTCAAAATTTCATGGTAGAATAGAAAGAAAATCTGGTGTGAACATCACACGACAATCATTAAGGTACATTACATTACACTACAATGAAATGGGGGTTTTTCCTGATGAAATTCATGTGTGCGGAGTCCAGTGTCCAGTATGTAGGACTATTCAGTACACTATTGGGCACGGTGCGAAATGTTTGTTCAAACAGTAGCAAAGAGTCTGATTCCCAAATGAATTTAGACAAATTTGGTGTTTGGTGATACGCATTTTTGATATTTGAAAAAGAAGATTATTTTTGATGGCAAATACCGTGAACAACAAAAAAGTGATCAGATATTTGGCACTGTTTTCACATAGGCGATTTTCAAAATCGCCTCCCAACTTTGTGACCGATGGCATCTGTTCCCCATACTACGGTAAAAGAAAGTAAACATCAGATCAAATAGGTACCATGTGGGTAGGTATTCTATCAATCATAGGTAGGTAGGTACTACTCCTTTTGCTTCACAAAAGATTCAAGTCAAAAGATAAAATGAACTTTTGTTATACTCTCTTTTGTTTGGAGGGCTTATTCTGAAG
>NW_007410379.1:0-640 GCF_000475195.1 Diaphorina citri
TAATGAAAACTGAAAATTCATGAAAAATTCAATTGTTTTTTTTTTTTTTTTATAAACAACCATGAACTGGACTATACGTTTGAAGAATACATAATTGAAAACGTTTTGACCTAATGCATGTTGTATTGCTGGTGGGTAGAGGTGCCTACACACTAATGGTCCAGGAGTCCAGATGAAATGAAAACTCATCATCATATCATAAATAGTGAAATCTGTAGAGGATCTGCAACTCTGCTGCTGGATTTTCAGTCCAAAATCTATCAATCCACAGAATGGACTTGCGAATGCTCAGTTCAGACTAAATGGTGTTGGAAACAATGTTGATCACAAATGTGGACGCATATCGTCTGTAGGGACCTTAGTACACCTAGTATGATGTATGAGGTGTACGTACCTAATGTATTTTTCATATTTCAATATGTGTTCTATTCATATAGCAAACCTACCGTGTTTAAACAGCCCGACATCCCTGCATCAGTTTATCCCCAGAAATCTGGGTATATAGTAAACTTTTTTTATGAAACGACTGACAAATCACTGCACTGGCCAAATTACCCAATTGAACATAACAGAACAAATACCTAATACATTACGGCCATTAGCTACTGCTGCTGTGTCATGAAAATAATACTAATAGTTC
>NW_007410380.1:0-640 GCF_000475195.1 Diaphorina citri
TATTCAACGGAGTCATAATGTACTCTGGGCAGTATGTATACAGGGTCACCCCGTAGCGTAACAGGGACTCTACTAAAGCGAAATAGAGCAGCTTTTTTGCCTGTGTTGACATCATCTGGGTGTTGTTTTTTCTAAATTGATAATTCAGTACTCTCAGTTTTTTACCCAGCAGGTTTACATGGGGTATCATTTTGAACGTGTCGTCTATTTGTAATCCAAGATACCTACACGTATCTGTATAATTGATAACTGGACACTGGCATTGAGTCCTATATTGTTCTTGGTAAAGGCACAGTCTTCGGTGACATTTTATTTTGTGTTGGTGTATTTCGGACATTCCTTTGGACACGCCCATCACCATAGCCTCTGTCTTCGTCTCGTTAATATAAATATCGTTATTGTAGAAATACTTTTGCAGTTTGATGAAGTCATCCTGGGCTGTCTTTACGGCTACTTCCAAGGTCTTATGTACGGAAACAATGCAGGAATCGTCCGCGAACATTCGTAAGTGACTTCTTATATCTAGGTACTTTATATCGTACGTATAGATGTTGAACCACCCAGGACTGTTTATTCCTCCAGTCACAAGGCCATCCTGTATGCTCACTTCCTCACTAATCGTTTTACCGACTTTTGTGAC
>NW_007410381.1:0-639 GCF_000475195.1 Diaphorina citri
TCAGTAGAATTTATGGCAAGACTTGCAGAGTTTAGTACCTTGAGAAACGAGGCCTCAGCAGGTGAGATAGCAAAAGTTGGGCTATACGGAGATCGAAACGTTTCCAAAAGAGAAAGGACTTCACTCCTTTGGAGTAGTAGTCAAAAAAGACAAGAAACACCGTCGAAAGTCGTCAAAAAAGACAAGGAACACAGTCGATTTTTCACTTCTGAAGTGAGAAGCTGTGAAGTTGTGCACAGATAACTAATTAAAATATCTCATACTCCCATGACACCCGACAGTCAATTCCTTTGAAAGGTAAACTCAACCACTTTTCTCTTGAGTTCAAACATAAGTTCACTTACACTTGGGTAAATGTCCATTACAATTTACAATATCTCATGACAACCACGTTTCCAAAAGAGAAAGGACTTCACTCCTTTGGAGTAGTAGTCAAAAAAGACAAGAAACACCGTCGATTTTTCACCTCTGAAGTGAGAAGCTGTGAAGTTGTGCACACGTAACTAATTAAAATATCTCATACTCCCATGACACCCGACAGTCAATTCCTTTGAAAGGTAGACTCAACCACTTTTCTCTTGAGTTCAAACATAAGTTCACTTACACTTGGGTAAATGTCCATTACAATTTACAATATCT
>NW_007410382.1:0-639 GCF_000475195.1 Diaphorina citri
TCCGGAAGGCCATTGTGGGAGTTGGTCCTAGGGCCCAGTTAGGCGTAAACGATCCTGCACTATAGTGGGGTACAGTGACACTATACATAGTGTATACTGGGACATAATTATAATGACTCATCTAGAGCGATTATACTCGACCTTAGTTCGTGAGCTGAAAATTTTTGGTCTGATCGTAATTGCGAATTTTATCTCCGTTTTGAATCATCCATGAGGTTACTAGCCCAATCTGCGCTAGAGTACGAATATAGTTATACCTATTAGTTAGTTATGGTTTTAAAAATATATCCACAGAAGAAATTAATAGTACTTACATGAAAACATAAGCTTTGATTCTATGCAGAAATGCAGAATCTTTTGAGCTCCAAAGGTGTTGTTGCAATCTTCGGTAAATGATCTTAGATCACTACGTTGACGTTGAAAACTTTGTAAAGGTCTTGCAAATTTGAGAAGATAAGCAAAATATTGCGGATTGGTAGAGTTTTTTTTTCGAATTTAACATGTTTTTTAACAAGCGCTTTTAACATGTTAATTAATGTCGTTCGCGCCGGGTCTCGGTTGTTTTATACCATGTGGTACAGGTTTAAGCGTTGGAGGTACAAGAAGAGGGATTCTACGCCGGCGGCATTGTCCTCCAGT
>NW_007410383.1:0-639 GCF_000475195.1 Diaphorina citri
AGTTAACAAAACAAAATTTTATGACAACAGCTGACCCTACAAGTGTTTATTAATTCCAACAAAAAAAAAAATTAATATCATACTATAGTGGGGAATAATATCGACGCATGCGCAGAGCGTTGCATTCTCAATAGCGTGGTTTATTAATACTGTTGTTGTTGCTGTTAATGCTGTTGCTGATGTTTGTGCTGTTGCCATTGGTACTGCTGCTGTAGATGTTGTTGGTGTTGTTACTGCTACTTCTGCTGCTGGTGTTGGTGCTGCTGCCGCTGGTACTGTTGCTGTTGCTACTACTGCCGTTGCTGGACTAATAATATCCTCCATTGAATTGTTTTCAGGTATGCTGTATCTACAAGCAGATCATCTATTCTATGAGAAATACGGGACCGAGGAATCTTGCATCGAAGTTATGACCCGACATGTTCAACGGGTTAACTCCATCTATAAGAATACAGGTATGTTCTTAAACTGTGGGACTGTTTTGTATAAAATACAACTCCCTTTTTGAAGAAAAAACTGATCATCAAAAAATTCACCCGATTACATTATGTAGGTACTTTCCTTCCTATAGGATAAGGATAGGAGAAAAAATGACAAAAAAAAAAAAAAAAAAATCTGTTAATTTTAAATGGAACCATC
>NW_007410384.1:0-639 GCF_000475195.1 Diaphorina citri
CCCCCCTTCTCTATGTCTCTCTTTCTTCTTTCTCTCTCTCTCTCTCTCTTCCCCTCTCTCTCTCTCTCTTCCCCCTCTTTTCCTCCATTGTTGTCAATTATTTTTTCATCCCATGGGCTTTTTCTATCTGTCCCCTTCTCTCCCTCTCTCTTTCCTTTCTCTTTCCCTCTCTCTTTTTCCCTTTTCTTTTGCAAAACTGAGTTCCCCCCTTCTTCCTCCTTTTTTTTTCTTTACTGTTGTCGATAATTTCTTCATCCCGTGGGCTTTATCTATCACTTCTATCTCCTATTCTATTCTATAATCGGTAAATGTAAAAAAAAAGAGTTAATTTTCAAGTGATGAAAATTTCAGAACATCATCCATTCGGTAATGAATTTACACAGAATTAGTGCACTGATTTGCAAAGGATAGACCGGCGGTATATAGGTACCTATCTACCTATGTATATCCGATATTTGGCAGGGTAGGTGAGCTATGTACATTGTACAATTGTACATACATAGGTAATATGGACCTATGTACATACATAATATGTACCTATGTATGTAGGTACATACATACGTACATATGATTTTATGGAGCACATGATTTTAATGTTATTACCAAGTCTGCATTTGAATATCTCGTTAATTAGCCACG
>NW_007410385.1:0-639 GCF_000475195.1 Diaphorina citri
ATGATGATTATTCTGAGAAGATACTCAAATAGAAGCTCGCGTAATTTGTATTAATTCACCCAGGAAAAAAGCCAAATAGGTGAAAAAAGGAGTCCCTCCCCCTCCTTATTTTCGCATTTTCCTCTGATGCTCTCTGAGATTCTGAGCTTTGAATTACCTCACCCTTTCATTTTCTCGTTTTCCCTTTTCTCTACTTGAAATTTTTTCCTCTCTCTTTCTCCCTTCCTCTGTTTCTCCTTATCTTCTTCCCTCTCCTTTCCTATCTCACCCTCACTCCCACTCTCTTTCTTTCCTCCCCCCTCCTCAAGCTTCATTTTTTCCTCCGTCCCTAACTTTCCCTCCAAATCGAGCAGTTGCAAATGGGTAAAAATTATAAATAAACGGTCGATTCCTTTGTAAAAAGTTGAGAAAAATCCAAATCCGAGGTCAAAACTCCGAACCGTACATTTCTCGAGGTTCGGCCCAAGGTAGCTTTTGATCTACATTTTACAAAGAACTTCTTTGCAAAGCTTGAGCGACAGCCACTTCCCCCACCTTTTATTTCCCGCTCGGGGTGGAAATCGAACCAGCGACTTAACGCTTACAAGGTAGACGTGATATTTTTAGCAGACAATGTTTATTCAGATAATAGTTTGTATG
>NW_007410386.1:0-639 GCF_000475195.1 Diaphorina citri
GCTTCTTTTTCTCGGCCATCGCGGCAGCCAGGGTAGATCCACTACCTCCTGGAGTCCCCACTGAGGTTACTGCATTTGCACCCATTGAAGACACTACTGGGGTTGTTGAGCCCACTGACTTTGTCACGGATGTTACGGTACCCACTGAACTTGGAGAACCCATTGAAGTTGTGGTACCCACTGATGTTTCCATTGATTTTGTGGTACCCACTGAGGGCGCTGCATCTGTACCCACTGAAGACACTACTGGGGTTGTACTACCTGCTGAAGTCACTAAGGATGTTGTTGTACTCACTGAATTTATCACTGATGTTGTACCAACTGAATCTTTCACTGAGGCTTTAGGAAACATCGGGGCATGTGAGCATTTGGTTTTCTCAGAGTCACAGCTATCTTGGGTTGTCTGAGATTCAGAACTATGGGTTGCCCTTTCAATAGAAGATCCTTCTGGAGGACAACAACCATCATCATCCGAATGTACCAAAGAATTGCTGGCACTAAATGAATCTAGGGAAGTTCCAACCAGAGTATTAATGGTACCAGGTGAATTTAGCAAAGTTTCAGCCATAGTTTTAGCTACTCCGGAAGATCCAAGAGTAGAAATTGCCATAGTATTGGTGGTATTAGATAAACTAAGTG
>NW_007410387.1:0-639 GCF_000475195.1 Diaphorina citri
TGGTCTTGTTTTTCACAATATAATCCAGGAAATTGCTAAAACATTGCCCGACCGACTCACACGCGAAAGAGAGAGAAGGGAATAGAAAGGAGATGGAAAGAGATGGAAATAGAGGACGATTTAGAGAGAAGGAGGGTGGAGAGAGAAGGAAGAAGAGAGAGATGAAGAAAAGAATGCATTCCTTGACTATGAAAAAAGGACAGACAATAGTGATAGAGACAGAAAGAGAGAGAACTAAAGATGTGGAGAGAGAAAGAGAGAGAGAGAGTGAGAGAGAACATAGACTATTTAAAATTGTCACTTTCCATTCTGATTCAAAATGGTGGTACTTCGATGAATAACAGTCAGAGAGAAAGATGAAAGATAAGCAGTCGACAATAGAGAAAGAGAGCGAGATGAAAGAAAGGAGAGAGAGAGAGGAGAGGGAGATTTCTTAAAGGAGGGAGAGGAGAGGGAAATTTCTTAAAGGAGGGAGAGAGAGAGGAGAAAAGTCAAGGGAGTATGATACAAAGAAGTGAAAGAGAGGAGAGAGGAGAGAAAGAGGAGAGAGAGATTGATTGATTGATAATATTTGCTTTATTTTAAAAATTTACATTTTACATAGGTAATTTATTTCTTCCCCTAGGCTACGATATAACT
>NW_007410388.1:0-639 GCF_000475195.1 Diaphorina citri
GGAAGGAAGGAAACAAAGAAAGGGAGAAAAATGGAGAGAAAGAAATATCAAATGAGAGAGGGAGGGAGTGAGGGAGAAAGAGAGAGAAAGAAGAAAGAAAGAAAGAGGGAGAGAGAGAGAGAGATTTCTAATAAGTTCATGACTATTGTGGGGGCATAATTTTGGATAAATTGCTCCTGCCCAAAGTTATTACAAGACATTAAAGGTCTTCCTGAAGCCATTTTATTGAGAAGAACGCGAGTTTTTCCTCATCCCCCCAGCCTTAAAAATAAACCACATTTGGGCTTCATGGAGTGAGTTGCCCTGCTCACCATTTTAAACTGAAATTACTAAAATTCGGGAGTCGGTTTGTCGGTAGCAAAACATCAATTGTAACGGACTACTAAGTAGTCCATTTACTTCAGCAAGAACCAAGTCCTTTACTGTTATCAAACCCTAAAATAATTGTAATTAAAATTCCACGATCCCGCCGGGACTTGAACCCGTAATCTCCTACCTACAAGGCGAGCGCAATATCACCTGTAACTTCACAAAGCACACGTATTTTACTCACGTAATTCATCCCCTGTTGAGCTTCCCCGAGTATTAGGGGAAGCAGCAAAGCATTGTGAAAATTGTATCTTAATGCATTTTTGCTGT
>NW_007410389.1:0-639 GCF_000475195.1 Diaphorina citri
TTCGAATTTTTCACAACTTTTTACGTAGGAATCGACCTTTTATTAATAATATTTTCCCAATTGCAACTGCTCCATTGTTTTCACACTGAACTTCAAGTGGCCGGGAGACCATGATCTAAAGCCCGGCACTCACGATGGGTTATATCGCATGCGATAAAACTCATCTTGAGTGACGGGCTCAAGTTTAAATTTAGTACCTATTAGATACTTTCTATTACGATTTTATAAGTGGTAGAAAATAATTGTATTTATTTGAGAAATAATTACAAGGGGTTGGCAACATTTACATACATATACATAGTTATGACATTAAATATTTTGAACAGCAGAAACGTGAATACTTATTAAGTTAACTATAATTCCATTAATACTAATGACTTTTATCTATGTTTTACAATACCTATTACTTTTCTTACAATATACAATAAAAGTTTCAGAAAAATGTATTAACTGGAAAAAAAAACTATTGAATACATCATGTACCTACCTAAAATAATAAACGGAGTACAATTACATTTTTCGTTTCTTTTTCAAGTACTTGTAGGTACCTACAATTTTATAAGAAACAATTATGGAGCATCAACTTTCGAACATCAAATACCTAAATTATTAAACGAATTACCAGACGAACTTAAAGAA
>NW_007410390.1:0-639 GCF_000475195.1 Diaphorina citri
AGCACCTGAGGATTCAAAATGGCGGACGATGGATCTGCTGGAACTGGTTTCGAAGAAGAGGAAGAAATTGAAAATCCTCTTGGTGTAAGTTTTCTCTCTCCCTCTCTTTTAAATCATACTGACCGTAATTTCCTTTCCCATTTCCCCCTCTTCTAAGCGCCTGTACTAAACCATAGGAAAACAAGCTGGGCCTGTCCCTAATTTATAAATTTTAGTCCTATAAATAGTTATTAGTCGAGCTTTGCTGTCTATCTTCCCTCAGCAATACGAAGGTACAGCTTTGTCGTCTCTGTAGCAAATAAGCAAATACATACTATGCAAGTTGACTGTTGAAATTATTCAGCGTATTTTTAGGGTACAGCACTTGTTATTGACTAATTCGCATCCCTCCTTTTATGTTTCAATGGAATAATTTATAAATTTTAGTCCTATAGGTAAATAGTTATTAGTCGAGCTTTGCTGTCTATCTTCCCTCAGCAATACGAAGGGGGAAGGAATGCCCGTCAGCAGAGGCACGGTACCGGTAGAGCCTTGCATGCTAACGGTGATTACTACGAGGGATGCTATAGCAAGAACCTACGCTATGGTAAAGGCCTGTACGTGTTTGACAAGAGGAATGGGGCTCGGTATGATGGCGAG
>NW_007410391.1:0-639 GCF_000475195.1 Diaphorina citri
CGGACCTTAATTATAGGTAATAGTTTTCATGAAAGAGACATAAATTTATTGTAATAAGTTAGTAAGTACAACCTGATATGTTTTCTGTTCCCAGTGCATATCATGGACACTTGTCTTCTCTTATTGATATTTCACCGTACAAATTCAGACAGTTCGGGCCCTCCGCCAAGAAAGATTGGGTCCACGTGGTAAGTTAATTGTCTTCTTCTTCTTCTTCTTCTTCTTCTTCTTCTTCTTCTTCTTCTTCTTCTTCTTCTTCTTCTTCTTCTTCTTCCAACCTGATACGTTTTCTGTTCCCAGTGCATATCATGGACACTTGTCTTCTCTCATTGATATTTCACCGTACAAATTCAGACAGTTCGGGCCCTCCGCCAAGAAAGATTGGGTCCACGTGGTAAGTTAATTGTCTTCTTCTTCTTCGCCTTTTCCCGTGTACATAGGGGATCGGCGTTTTCCATCAGCCTCTCAATCAGCCCTAACTAGGGTGATTGCTTTGGGCTGACATTTGGTTTTGGCTACACATTTTACGAGTGGATGCCCTTTGCTATTTCTTTAGCAAGAGAAATTCAGGCTGGTATACTCCCTGTTTAAAGTCCCCAGCCAGACTAAGCTGGTCTACTCCCTGTTTGACGTCCCCCA
>NW_007410392.1:0-639 GCF_000475195.1 Diaphorina citri
TCATTTCATTTACAACTTTCCGAAGATGGGAAACATGAAATGGAATATGTTGATTTCATTGACAACTTTGAGAAGATGAAAAGCATGAAATGGAACATAAGACCATAAGTATTAATTTCATTGATAAACTTGAGAAGATGACAATCTACATAGTTAACACATTTCAAGAGCTGATATGTCAGGAGCTACTTATCCCTGTGGCTCTGAAACAATACAAACAGAAGAGAATAAAAAAAGATTTACGTAAAAAATTGAAAGCTTACAGTATTACCTAACTTTTAATTGGTTTAACATCATCTTAACATACCTATATTATGACTTTTTTAATCCCACGATAGAGCAAAGAAATTTTATTTTGATGGGCACCTTTAAGCTGGTTTTCTAAATTATAAAGCACTACTTATACTTATTTTAACGTTACGTATACATATATGTCTTTTTTTATTGATTGGAATAACGTAATAATAAAATTATAAAATAGTGAACACCAAATACAGCTAAGTAGGAACTATTTAAAAAGAACATTAATTTAATACTCGTACTTCGAATGAAATAACGTATAGATAAAAGTACGGTAGTTTTGGATTTTGGAACACTTTGTGGCTACCCACCACACTACTTGTGTTTTTTCGTGAAATA
>NW_007410393.1:0-639 GCF_000475195.1 Diaphorina citri
GCCCCGGGCGGGAATCGAACCCGCGGCCTAGCGCTTACAAGGTAGACGCACTACCAACTAAGCTAACTAGGCTGGCTTTGTGTGAACTAAATAACCGCAAATATTGCTCTTAAATTCTTTCCACTGTATTCTCCTAGGCCAGCCTAGTTAGCTTGGTTGGTAGCACGTCTGCCTTGTAAGAGCTAGGCCGTGGGTTCTATTCCCACCTGGGGGCGGATTTTATCCTGATGGGATAATGTTCGTTCTCGGAACGGCTGGTTTTCTCCTATCCTGTCTTCCTTCTCAGTTCGATTTCGGGACGATAAAACCTTAGCAGTTACAGTTCCCTCTGTCAAACCTCCCAAAAAAAGATAATGGTGTTCATTTATCGTACCTAATAGTTATGTGTTCCCCATAATATGTCAAAATATATTATGAGAGCTTGTTTAGACTGCGAGGGTAAAGGGACTTTTCAGTCTCATTCTGGCAGGATAAACCAGGTAATTCCATTCTATTCTATTATTATCACTGGTACAGGTATTTATTATGATGGTTGTGACGGATTCTAGTGCTCCTAATACTTACTAGTACAGTTCTAACTATCTGGTGACATTCTCTATGACGATCCGAGAAGTTGAACTCATACAGGGTGTCCCACAG
>NW_007410394.1:0-639 GCF_000475195.1 Diaphorina citri
TATGTTCAAATTCTAGATAATGGAATAGCACAATTCTCACTCATCAAATTATGCTGAAATATTAACGAGTACTAAACAGTTAAGGTTAAGAAAGAGAAATCCAAGCAGCAAAGTGTCTCGATTTTTAGTCCGTCCTTCCTTTATTATTACAATAGTAATAAAAAGGTATAAGGGACGGACTATTGTATTCGCTTCGGTGTCGTCTGTGTGTACTCTGTCTGTCCCCATAGAAGGACTTATCCAAACCTGGTCGACCTATATATCAAATTAAAGGTCTTTTTATTTTACTTTCCTTATCCTATAGGAAGGAAAGTAATGTAATCGGGTCAAATTTTCGATGGTCATTTTTTAGTGTCAAAACACGTTTTGAGGTCCCTAGAGCCTAAATCCAAAGTTTCAGCCCACTGGTCCGTGTGTGTGACGAAGCAGTGCAGAGGAAAAGTGGACACATGAACAACAAAAGGTTAATCATATCTCTTGATTCCCTTGTCTGTAAACTAATTTCATTTTGAAATATAAATTATTTATTTATTAAAAAACACATCTTGAAAGTTTTTTAATATAAACAAAGAGATGTAAAAAAAAGAGAGAGAGAGAGAGGTTTTGTGGCTGAGATTACCACAAGAGAGAAATAAAGAG
>NW_007410395.1:0-639 GCF_000475195.1 Diaphorina citri
TCGGCCCCGCCGGGAATCGAACCCGGGCCTCCTGCGTGCAAGCCTAGTGTGATACCCACTCGGCCACGGAGGTTGCTCCATAGGCATACGTTGTTGTCCATGTGATAAATTCCAGCAATGCGAGATGGAATTTATGTCGTGGACGTGTTTTTCCAGAACCTCCTACATGTCTTCATTCAGAACAACATCGGAAACCTATAAGCACTGGTGAAGGACGTTGAAGATTTGAAGAAAACTCTCCTAGATTAGTGGTTTCCAAACAATGGAGTATTTTTTGTTACCAAAGATCTAATCAGGTCGCAGTTACAAAGGGATTATATATTTTTTTGTAATTGTAATTGTATTTTCCTTTTGTAATTGTAATTTCCTTTAGAAAGCCAGGAATAAAACGCAATCTTACCAGGAGATTCTTGAAAATAGGACGTCTAAGGGTGTATGCACACATGGTCGAGCGGCCGTTGATCGACATCGAGCGACTGCCGGTCGACAAAGTGTGAACACACCTTTAGACGTCGTATTTTCAAGACTCTCCTGATAAGATTGCGTTTTATTCTTGACTATGACTGAAAAGTCCCTTTATGTTAGCAGTTTTAATAGTCTCATTTATTGGGTATAAAGTTATTTTTGTGTCCTTTATTG
>NW_007410396.1:0-639 GCF_000475195.1 Diaphorina citri
GGATTTCGAGTTTGGTCCCACACTCAACTCAGTGTACCTAACAATTCTGTCTAGGAATTTTTTTTACTTAACTAGGCTAGGCACACATGAGAACGCGGTTTAATGTAACAAAATAATAAATCCTTCGCCCCACGACACTACTTATTCAACGAATACAAAAATAAACGCAATTCTCACTTCATATAGCTCTATTTCTCCTCACTTGTATACACACTCAAAAAAATACAACCTGGTGTTTGACTCTGTCGTTTACGATCACAAAAATCAAAGATGCACAGAGGAAAATACTTTTGCTAACCTGGGTTCGAATCCCGACTTGGGTTCATTTTTTTTCTTTTTTTGTTTTTTAGCTGGTTTGTTTGGTTAGTAGGTTAGTGTTTGACCGTTTGTTTTGTTTTGTATAAGAGTATAAATATTGTTGTTTTTGTTCTGATTTGAGAGATTCTTTGTTTTGTTTTGTATAAGAGTATATGTATAAATATTATTGTTTTTGTTGTTTTTTTTCTGATTTGAGAGACGAAAAAAATAGTACTTTACCTCCTCTGTAGCGAGGGTTGGAGGGGGTCAAAGCGTCGGCCGTATCTCTCAATTGAATGTTGTTCAGGTGAATGTTGCAGTTAGAGATGGCAAAGTTGCTGG
>NW_007410397.1:0-639 GCF_000475195.1 Diaphorina citri
TAAAAAAAAAAAAAAATAGATAGATAGGGAGAGAGAGAGAGAGAGAGAGAGAGAAAGATAGATAGATAGGGAGAGAAAGAGAGAGAGAGAGAAAAGATAGATAGGGAGAGAAAGAGAGAAAAAAAAGAGAGAGAAAGAGAGAGAGAGAGAGAGAAAGATAGATAGATAGGGAGAGAAAGAGAGAGAGAGAAAAGATAGATAGGGAGAGAAAGAGAGAAAAAAAGAGAGAGAAAGAGAGAGAGAGAGAGAGAGAGAGAGAGAGAAAGATAGATAGATAGATAGGGAGAGAAAGAGAGAGAGAGAAAAGATAGATAGGGAGAGAAAGAGAGAAAAAAAAGAGAGAGAAAGAGAGAGAGAGAGAGAGAGAGAGAGAGAGAGAGAGAGAGAGACAAATACAGAAAAATGGAGGGAGGGAGGGAGGGAGAGATAGCTGATTCACAAAATATTCAAATCACCACCTAACCATTCGGAGATAGGAGAAAAAGATAAAAGGGGGGGGGGCAGAGAAAGAGGGGGAGACTACAGGTACAGTAGAACCTCGATTATTTCAACTAAGGTACAGTATATAGATGTAGATCTGTCCTAGGACAGGTTTCAACACGACGTTCTCCACTTTTCTCGATCTTGGGCGTCCTCCTT
>NW_007410398.1:0-639 GCF_000475195.1 Diaphorina citri
TTTCACCAACCTTCTTTCCAGCCTCAAACAGCCTGTTAGCTTAACAGCTCTGTGAAGCCAATACAAATTAAATGGAACCCAACGGGCTGTTAGCTTAACAGGTGTTCTAAACACTGAATAAATAGGTATTGGTGAAATCCAACATGAATCTTATAGAGGGGAGGAAGAAATGGAGAGTCAGAAAAAGGGAGGAAGAGGTTATTATGAGGAAGTGCAGGAAGAATAACATGGAGAGTAGCTTGTTATGAGGACAGTCTGAAAGCTCGAAGGACAGAAAATTAGGAAGAAATATGAAAGAAGATTCTTAGAATCCTTAGGAAGAAGGAAAGGAAAACAGGAAAAATAATGAGGAGAAGAAGAAGAAGAAGGCACGGATTGATAGGGACTAAGAGTGAAAAGGAGGGAAGAGGTTCTCGTGAATGGAGCAGTTGCAAATGGGTAAAAATTATAAATAAATGTTCGATTCCTAAGTAAAAAGTTGGGAAAAATCCAAATCTGAGGTCAAAACTCCGAAAAAATAACTGTAAATGGTCGAAAATTCAATTTTTATTTTCCGTTCTCATGAAAGAGTTCAAATTTGTGTGACGTCAGACTTTACGCAGTTGTTTTTTTCGTCCGTTAGGTAGCGCCACTATGCAA
>NW_007410399.1:0-639 GCF_000475195.1 Diaphorina citri
CCAAAGTATAGCAGGAGCTTCTCAGGCCTGATGTGTATGATGTTTTCTTGTGAACCAAGTATAAATCGTTCAGGTTTAAGGTAGAAACTTGGAAATTTAGATCATGTAAGTATGCTGCAATCTATCTACAATCTACATAATCATGTAGCACTATGTAGCAGTTCAATCTCAGTTTGTTTAGGTTTAGTGTACCAGACATCGCAAATTGTTTCACCTCTGTGGCCTAACGACTGTTAGGAGCACCGAGTCTCAACACGGAGGTGCTGGGACTAGGGTTCATATCCCGGCCGAGGGGGAAATTTTATGACCAAACATGTCCGTTTCCGGATAGACATGGGTACGCTGTGCCTTGTAGCCTTTAATAATGTAATCCAAAAGCGGTTCCAAGGTAAATCTTTTCTTGTAGGTCTTCTTCTTCTCCTCCTCATTTTCTTTTTAAAAGTATGTCCGCTTTTAAGCACAGAACTCTTCATTTAATCCTCAAAGCTTAGCCAGTAAGCCAGCTTCATTGACTTATGCTTAGTTTCTCATCGTCCATATTAAGTAGTGCCGGTGGCCAGTCCCTTAGGTTATTGCAATAGGAAGTTTGGCCTGATAGGATCTAGATAGACGTACATACCGGAAACACAGTCTGAAGTG
>NW_007410400.1:0-639 GCF_000475195.1 Diaphorina citri
ACAATGGAGCGTCTAACTTCATGTAGTATAACTGTTCATATGTTTACATGTGCTATACATACACGTACAACAATGTGTGTCATATGTTAACACCTGTCACTGGGGAATAGCATCATGTGTCACTAGGTACTAGAGTTCACCAGCTACTTTTACTAGTAAAGTATACCTGCATTACATATTAGGTCAGCATGAAGCAGAAGTACCTATACCTATTATAGTAAAGCTATGCTATGTACATTATATTAAAAGGAAAGGGCGGTCTTTTCTGACAGAATTCCTGTGTACGGAGTCCAGTATGTAGGACTATTGCACCCCAAAGCTATAGAATAGAATAGAATATACCCTGTTTATACTGCCAGAATGAGACTGAAAAGTCCCTTTACTCCCGCAGTCTAAACAAGGTTTTATGTATTTGGAACAAAATAGGTGTAATTTTTTAGCTGTGTAATGCTTTTTAGCTATACTGTGTAATGAGAAAGTAAATTACAATCGGTCCAAATTTTTTGTCGATAGTCTGTCTCACTAACACAGAAAGTAAGCCGGTAAAATAAGTACTGGATTAACCATGGCATATTCCTTTGAATTGAATTTAATCCTAGCAAAGGTTTTCCGCCTTTTTGTGCAATCCAAACACGAACG
>NW_007410401.1:0-639 GCF_000475195.1 Diaphorina citri
TGGTCAGTTTTTAGTGTCAAAACACGTTTTGAGGTCCCTAGAGCCTAAATCCAAAGTTTCAGCCATTGGTCCATGTGTAGTTGTCTGTAAACAAAATATCTCGAGAACGGTAAGAGCTAGAGACTTGAAATTTGGTATGTAGTTCACAAATGTGACAAGGATGCAACACGAATTTTGCAGGTAAAAACCTATACTTTATTTACACTGGCAGCAACGCCTGGGGCTAAAAAGTCCGTTTTTGCCAGCAGTTTCAATAACACCGAAGTAAATACCCAAGAATTATCTTATCTATTCATGAAATTGAAATTTTAGCACATCCACTAAAACTTAACAGATAATTGGGTGAATGTTCTCAATAAAATATCGTTGTTGGTAGTTTTAGCGTCTCCACCAATAATAATACAAACAATGCTATTTTGGATTATGGGAGTATAAGCACATCCACCAATTTGTGGTTTTAGCGTCTCCACCAATAATAATACAAACAATGCTATTGTGGATTATGGAAGTTGAGGCACATTCACCAATATGTAGTTTTAGCGTCTTCACCAATAAGATATTGTAAAAAAGTTAGGGTAAAAGAACACTCAAATAAGCATCATTCAATAGGATAAGGAAAGTCGTGTGATGTTCACACCA
>NW_007410402.1:0-639 GCF_000475195.1 Diaphorina citri
TTCTCTCTCTCTCTCTCTCTCTCTCTCTCTCTCTCTCTCTCTCTCTCTCTCTCTCTCTCTTCCTCTCTCTCCAAACACTCTCATTTAAATTACATTACCTACAAGACATTTTGTGTCGCTTGGAAAAATCATGTCGTGTGTAGCGGGAACCCTCTCATTTATTACATTGCCTACTATAGTTACAGGACGTTCGGAAAAAAATCGGATGAAACTCAGGACAAGTGTGAACGGGCCTTTACATTGAAGAGGTTTGATAAAGGGAACTGTACCTGAAATTTTTCTGTAATTCAGTCTAAAGTCGTTCTAAAGTCGTTCTGTAAAATTATTAGGTACCTACTGTGTGGGACCAACACAAAAATCATTACTGATCCTATAAGATTATCCTGTACATCAAGACTTCAAAGGATGTTTCCAACATGATGTAATTTCGTTTTTAGCACTGATGTAGGTATTTGGACTATTTTTTAGCATCATAAAATATTTAAATTCTGTTAGATAGGATAAGATATATTTATTATGTTAATACACAGATACAGTGTTTACAATTGTCATAACTTTTTAAACTAGGTAGAAAAGAAATATAATTATGTATAAATATATTATAAAAATTTGACGAGAGGTTATTTTGGGATTGGTGTA
>NW_007410403.1:0-639 GCF_000475195.1 Diaphorina citri
CTTCTTCTTCTTGCTCTTCTTCTTCTTCTTGCTCTTCTTTTTCTTCTTCTTCTCTCCTCCTCGCTTCTTTTAGCATTTCATTTCTTTCCCTCACCACTCTGAACTTTAATACAAATTTACCAGAAAAAGACAGTTGAATTTCATTAGGTATAAGAAACAGCAAAAGGACGGCTGATCTTGTGATTAGGAAAAGTACCTAAACCACAAGACAATGATGTTCAAAAATTCTACATATACCTACTGAACTCCTCAAGTGCACTCCCAGGACTTTCGTGATAAAGAGGCCGGACACCCTGTATGGATATGTAACCTGGAAAGATAACTTCATGTGGACCTTGCCTGACCCTTGAGGGACATCAGTTGGTATTTCACTCTTAACTTTGAATGACTTAGCTAGGTATTAAGCTTGATACGTTGAATGACTTAGCTAGGCATTCGCCTGATAAGTCGTCTATAACTTGAGCTATACCAGTTTGGTGATAACTAGATAGCTAATAAATTTATGAAGATATAGGGGGGTACCTAGACGCTAGACCTTATACCTAGATGCTAGATGGAGTAAGTACCTAAGTAGTTTCTATACAGATAATGTTTTTATTTACATATATGTTTAAACTATACCTATGAAATATATAAGAC
>NW_007410404.1:0-639 GCF_000475195.1 Diaphorina citri
CGACCTATATATCAAATTAAAGGTCTTTTTACCAGGATCACGAAAATGGTGGTGCAAATTTTGTCCAGAAAACCATAATGCCAAAAAACCAAAAAAAAAAAAACTGGTTTTTGCGGGATTTTTTCTTCTTTTAAGGCAACATTTATAGGTCTACAGTCGATCGACTATCCAATCGACAACCCAATAAAAGTTTTGTAAAGCTCTGTCCCCACATAGTCGATGGCCGTCGATCGGCTCCATCGATATCGCCTGAAACCGTCCACACTGTCTCGACAACATAGATTCGACTACGTGTGGACACACCTTAGGATCAAAGGATATTTGGTGTAGAAAAAAGTTATAGGGAGTGAGGACGTTTGTAGAAAAGGGACATATAATTTTGCAAGAATTACTGATTCGCTGTACGTTCTACCGACTTCGTCCATAGTGATTACAGCATTATAGTGAAGAGTGAAGGGTTACAGCCTGCAGACATCTTTTGGATTGAAAATTTCCTCTATTTCGCTTACCGTTTCTCGGTCTATCACTTTTAATAAAGTTTAAAAGTTCCAATTTTTGTACGGTAAAGGTGGCGTTCCGATCCTAGCTGCCGGGCAGCGCGACCCGGCAGCGCTGCCGAGCTGCCTGGTCGCGCCATAA
>NW_007410405.1:0-639 GCF_000475195.1 Diaphorina citri
GTTACCACATCATTTTCCACTTGCCAAGAACATCTCAGAATGGCCTAACTCAGCCCTGTTCATAACCACGGCCTGAAAGCCAGCCATAAGAGCATGTGGACTACACCAATCCCCCCCATCTTTATAAGCATTTAACCGTGTTAACCCAAGCCATGTTACCCATGGTTTGCATCTGAATGGGTGACTGTTTGCACTCCTGTGGCCTTTCCCAGCCCCACTCAGGTGGCAGGAGGTTAATCCCACTCCTGATTCTTAAGACCCTCTAATCCAACTTCTGCTACAAGAGGCAAGCAAACAAGTATCTGACACCTATGAAGGTATTTGTAACCCATTTGAAAAACAAAAGAGCATGTGGACTACACCAATCCCCCATCGTTATAAGCATTTAACCATGTTAACCCAAGCCCATGGTTTGCACCTGAATGGGTGACTGTTTGCACTCCTGTGGCCTTTCCCAGCCCCACTCAGGTTGCAGGAGGTTAATCCCACTCTTGACCCTCTAATCCAACTTCTGCTACAAGAGGCAAGCAAACAAGTATCTGACACCTATGAAGGTATTTGTAACCCATTTGAAAAACAAATCAAGAATAAAGAAATCAAAACTACATTGAATTGAGAGCAAACAGAAAACTTTCTAAT
>NW_007410406.1:0-639 GCF_000475195.1 Diaphorina citri
AACATTTCCTTCTCCCTCTCTCTCCTTCTTTATTTATCTCTCTCTCTCTCTCTCTTGCCCTTTTTTGTTTTCCTCTCTCTCCTTTTATCTCTTTTTCTTCCTCTTACTCTGTGAATTCCATGTCTCTTTTAGTGCCTCCTTTTTGTCTTCCTCTCTCTCTCTCTCTCTCTCTCTCCCCTTTCTGTCTCCTTCTCTTCCTGTGGTTCTCTCTCCCTTTCTTTTTTCCTTTATTTCTTTATATTCTTCTTATTTTCTTTAATTTTTAAAGAAAAAAAAATAGCCCGTCCTTCCTTTATTATTACAATAGTAATAAAAAGGTATAAGGGACCGACTATTGTATTCGCTTCGGTGTCGTCTGTCTGTCTGTCTGTCTGTCCCCATAGAAGGACTTATCCAAACCTAGTCGACCAATATATCGAATTAAAGGTCTTTTTTTAAAGCTAAAAAACTAGTTTTTGGGGGATTTTTTCACATTTTCTCACACAAATGAGCTCTGATCTTGAACTTTTTCGCGACGACCCATGAACTCAAAGCGAGAAAGTTTTAGATAACACTTCAGTGAATCATTTAAGACCGGTTTTAGCGTCACCTATGTTAAGCTACGCCGAGCAAGGCCAATAAATGGATGGGTGACTTAAA
>NW_007410407.1:0-639 GCF_000475195.1 Diaphorina citri
TAGAAGTGTTTTCTAGTAGGGAGGGGGGTAGGTCCTGGGGGCCCCGCGCCTTTGAAACTGCCCCGGGCCCCGCGGGGGCTAATCCGGCCCTGATAGTACTAAAAAAAGAATAATAAGCAAAAATAGAAAAGTAGGTGTCCTAGGTAGATTAAAAAAACGATAAAAAAAGAGTAAAATAGGGCAGATTGGGGTAATTTTGCACCACTGTAATTTTAATTTTTTTAACACCAACTTTAATGGTCTCTGCTACATAAAGTTGTCATGAGTTATTGCCGATGTTACTACCTGCCTACTGCTTATTGGGAACGAACTCAGTATTGAACCCTTACAGATTTGGGAACGAACTGGCGCAAAAAAAAAGGTCAGCGGGAACGAACTGGCGACCTCCCGTACATAGGTACCTATTTATGTACCTACCTCGTAACTTATTATCTTGGTTTACCATCAGTCACAGGAAGCCTGCCATGTAATTACTGTAATTGGTAAGTAGGTAAGTAAGTAGCCAGCCACGAGCTAAGTACCTATGGGTAAGTATGTACTTACAGGTGGGTAGTAGGTACCTATATGTACATGTATTCTTTACAGTAGAGTTGTATTTTATTATCGGACCTAATTTCTTCCATTAAGGAGATTTTTTTT
>NW_007410408.1:0-639 GCF_000475195.1 Diaphorina citri
TGTGCATGGGGTCGCGCTTCGCGCTCCCTTGTTTACGGTCGCGCTGCGCGCTCCCGGGGGCTTCGCGGGGTTGTGCAGAAGGTCGCGCTTCGCGCTCCCGGGGCTTCGCGGGGTTGTGCATGTGGTCGCGCTGCGCGCTCCCTTGGCTTCGCCCCTGAAAACTAATATCGTCCCTGAGTCTTGTCTTCAAGAAATGAAAACTGAAACTAAAAGCGAGAGAAAATATTAAACGTAGGAAAAGTTTTGCTGGCCTCAAACTCTGTTCCCTGTGCATTTCTTATGGGGGGACTAAAAAACGTCAATATCTCGGGAACGGTTTGGAATTTCGAGGGTTTTCGATTTTTCCCAGTACCTAAAATTAAGGAATCCAATGGTGAAAACCGCATCTTCCTAGCTCATCTAGAAGTGGGTTAGAATTTGTATACGTGAGTCAGTCAATCAGTCAGTCAGTTACACAAGGGGCTGTATATATTTAGGACACGCCCTACACTTGAATTTAGACCACGCTACGCCACTGCTGAGAACTATAAAGAAGAGAAAAAGAAGCTGGCTGGGACATATATTAGAAAGACCTGAGCAAGGAGGCAAAGAAACTGAAGTGGAGATGGGTGGGTCACGTGACAAGGATGAAGAACGACA
>NW_007410409.1:0-639 GCF_000475195.1 Diaphorina citri
TTCCATCAAGTGTCTTATTAATACTAATTTGTGTACTATTATTTCATGACCAGTTCTGAGGAATTGATGACACAATGAATTTGACACAATACCTGTGGTATCTGCTCTCACTTCCACCGTCTCGGATAAAGTCCATGAGATCTTTGTCATTTGAAATTGAAAAACAAAACTATCACACTCAAATACTCTCTAAACATTGCTACAACGTTTGTTGCATTTGCACTAAAATCGGCAGTGTCCAATTAGAGACTACCTTTCGTTGCAAAATGTTTCTCTTTTATACTTCTTCCTTGGTTCGTGTAATCTCCTTTGTATTTACCTACGGATTTGGATGTAGTGACTATTGGTAAAGATGTATTGGATAATAATTGGATCTGTGTTCAACATGAATGCCCAACATTTCTATTCCTCCCTTGGTTCAATATTTACAAACAGCAGGGTCGTGTTTGGAAAATACCCAATTTTGCCAATTTCTTTATTTTCGTGTGAGAGGCAGCCTTTATCTGTGAACTTCATAATTGTACGGTCTTTGGGACCGATAAAATCAAGAGCATGTGATTGCCCTGACGAGACGGCCACCCGTCCAGATACCAACCAAACTCAACGTGGTTTAACTTTAGTGATCAATTGGGAACTAAT
>NW_007410410.1:0-639 GCF_000475195.1 Diaphorina citri
AAGCTATTTTACGATTAGGTCACAAATGAGATCTCTGTAGTCTGTACCAGGACTTCCAAAAACCTTACCGATATGAAGATTGTGCCATGGCAACCACATGATTCAACTCACCTGTAACAGATAATAGAAATCTGAAATTAACAAATTGAAAATCAAGGTTACGACGGGGGCGGGAAGAAAACGATCTGGAGAGGAATAGATATAAGTACTTTGAACAATTTTAAATTTCTATTAGAAAATTTCTGGTGTTACTTTGAACATTGTAACTTCTCACGGAGAAAAAGTCATCAAAAAGAGAAGAACCTTTATCAAACAGAGGAAGTTTTGTGAGATAAAAACAACCTCACAGTAGAGGAAGGGTGGAGTGGGGACGGAGAAAGAGTACCATTATAATTTTTCTTTCACACGTTACAAAAAAGGGAGAAAGAGAAGAAAGAAATTACAGCTATATGTAGGTAGTCGTCATCAAAAAGAGGAAGAACCTTTATCAAACAGAGGAAGTTTTGTGAGATAAAAACAACCTTCACAGTAGAGGAAGGGTGGAGTGGGGAGGGAGAAAGAGTACCATTATAATTTTTCTTTCACACGTTACAAAAAAGGGAGAAAGAGAAGAAAGAAATTACAGCTATATGTAGGTAG
>NW_007410411.1:0-639 GCF_000475195.1 Diaphorina citri
TTTTCCAGAACAGTAACTACTTACTTCAGAGGTTCTCAATGGTAGGTAGATAATAATTTTGAATGAAAGAATTGCAGCTTTACCACCTCTTACTTGTTATTAAGACCTCAAAATTTCAGATACCTTACCTAAATAATATGTGCCCTGAATTTCAAAAGTTTATCTTACATTGGTCAGAAAAACCAACCAGGATAAAAACCAATATTACTTATTCTTGTTTGAAAGTAATGCTTTCTTCTGAATAAAAGAAAACACATTTTATATCTTATCTTTAGAAATTCTATTTTTTTTTCAAATCAATAGGTATTCTTTTTATTTCAGGAAACATAAGCTATGAGCCTACATAATGTATTATGTAGGTATCTAGAAATTAGATTCAAGTACCTGGGTTATCACAGCTCTAAAGAAATATTTAAATAAGTTGGTAGGTAGGTAGTAGGTACCTGATTGAATTCATCACAGTTAATTTGATTTTTTTTTCCTTTTATGATTAGAGTGCGCCCCTAAAATACCTACCTATTAAAATGTAGTTGGTAACTATTTACCCATTTTGTTTTTCCAAAACGTTCACACACTCCACAGAGAAACCCAAAAGGTTTTACAAGAAAGTCGGAATCCTCGAGAGTAATGGTGACTACG
>NW_007410412.1:0-639 GCF_000475195.1 Diaphorina citri
ATTTGAGCACTTCGAAATTCGGTATGCGGGCCAGCCCTGCTAATGTTAAAAACTTGAAGTCCATTTAAAAAAGTTTCCACCTCGCATTAAAAAAGTATGTGCTTTTGCACTTTAACAAATTCCAATTGATACTTGAGAAAAATATCACCCTGTATAATTTTAATTTTAAGTATGAGTGACTTTGACCAAAATCAAAGGCCTGAGAAATGCGAAGTTTTTTTGGCCTTACTTTTGATCTACATAAACTATCGAATCTCTCAGCAAAGTTTGAGCAACCTGGGACCAAAGGTAATGTCTTGAAAAGAGCTAATTCCTTTTTTCACGGGGTAGGTAATCCTAAATAGACTGGTTTTGAGCTGTTTTCTCACGGTAGTCCTAAATAGCGGACGTTTGACCCTGTTTGCTAATTGATTGGTGTTGTAATTTCCAGGACCTCGTCAAGGATATGATGGAGGCAGATCTGGAACTGATGAGGAAGAATCCTACTGCATGATGGACCCTGTCAAGAAATCCCCCGCGAATTTTAATTCTATTGTATTTAACCATTTATGTTACTTTTTGTCTGTGATCTTAGTGTGTTGCCTTTATCTTCTACTTCATATCTCACGTCTCTAAGATTTGTTGCCAGATTATTGACTA
>NW_007410413.1:0-342 GCF_000475195.1 Diaphorina citri
AAAGTCGGATTAAGCTTCTACGAATCATTTGGTTGAAATCCCTTAATCCCAGCAAAAGAAGCTAGGTGACCCTACAGCCACTCGAAATGGTTACCGTGTTGTCTTTCGTAGATACCTATTGATTACAAATATTTTCGGTGTGCAGTATTTAATGTGCAAATGCTTGAAATTTTACTTTGTTCAGAACAAATTGTTCTATACTTGTGAAGTCTCTTTTGTACACGGAGATACATAATAGAGGAATGGAAGAGGTAAAACAAAGCAGATTGAAATAGCATCGTAGAGCGATGAAATTTGGTATGCTATCCCGGTATGGTCCAAGGACGCGACTGTAACAATTTG
>NW_007410414.1:0-639 GCF_000475195.1 Diaphorina citri
GAAAAACTGAACGGGACGCCGGGACACCCCCTGAAATTCGGGACTGTCCCGGCCAATTCAGGACGTTTGGCAAGCCTACT
The DNA here is from genome assembly GCF_000475195.1 of Diaphorina citri. Taxonomy (NCBI): domain Eukaryota; kingdom Metazoa; phylum Arthropoda; class Insecta; order Hemiptera; family Psyllidae; genus Diaphorina; species Diaphorina citri. The sequence continues at coordinate 81 of NW_007410414.1, forward strand.
TATAGGTAGGTCAGCATTGCACAAACAGCATTCTAAAATGTAGCCCTCTAGGTCAGCTTAGTTACCTTGGAGGGTATAGCTCGTCTCCCTTTCCGCCCGGGTCGAACTTTTTAAACATTATCATGATTATTTACTCCGTCTACCTTATAAGTTCGTTCTCACCAACTGGATTTCTCTTATCCTGTCGTCCTCTCTTCGATTTTGAGCTAAAAAACCTCCTTTGTTACAGATCCCTCTATCAAATCTCTTGAATAAAATCTAAAATGGCAGTGTGACCTAGGTTCTCACTTCTCAGGTAGTACCTGCGTATTACAGTAATAATGACGTTAGCTCAGTCAATTTGAAGTTAAAACTGTTGCGACATCTCGACAATTCCTTGAGCAGCATTCGCAATAGAGTTTCGAAACACAACAATACAGCTGTATGAGCTCAGAGTACATTTTCAACTTTTTTGAGTCGTTACATCCAAAGTTATAAAAGTTATTTAACTTGGGTACTTTATAATCTACACTCAATTATCTCGCAAAAGTTTCATTGAATTTTTCAAGAAAGCTTTCGC
>NW_007410415.1:0-639 GCF_000475195.1 Diaphorina citri
TCTTGGCATGGACAATGAGGTTCTAGTTTGTTTTGTCACTTGGAAATTCATGTGAGGTAACTAGGGGAACAATGTCAGGCAGAATGCAGGTGTAGGTCATAGTCTGGTTGAGAATTTATTGATTTTTAATTGATAATCCATGGCCTTTAGCTCCGAAACCGAACAGAATAGCATGCCAAACACCTTTAGATATTTAAAGCAGGGCAGCGTCTAGGTATATGTAGGTACTACTTTGTGATTTAGACGAAGTCGAGACTATATCTTTTTATTTCTTTATTCCACCAAAGTCCTTTGATTTTCCTAATTTATATGGTTTTCGACATCTACTAACCTAGTGTAGACGCAACTTTACAGTTAAAAGATGAGACAGAACACAATAGTCCGTGGCAAGATTTCGTCAGTTCAGCACAGCACGTAAATCACTGGCAAATCCCTCGCAACTATACCTTTCACAGAAAAGTTATCACAAGATTCTCAAATCTGCCACGATCTAGAAAACAACACCAATTTTTGCAAAACCACGTCCGTCACTTTCAGTTTCTGGAAAACCACGTCACTTTCTGGAACCAGCGCGACAGCTTCCACATTGACGCATGCACTGAGTGGCGGAATCCCAACCCATGTCGCAATACGATGCCC
>NW_007410416.1:0-639 GCF_000475195.1 Diaphorina citri
GTGAGTCCGCCTTACTGCTTCTGCAAACATCATGGATACGTCGATACACTGAAAAGAGAAACAAACACTAAATCAATTCGACTGAACTTACACGAAATTTTATGAATAAAAATTCTCATTTTGGATAGGAAAACTATGTACATTACTTTCCTTACTGTTAGATATAGGATACCTAAGGATTGTTTTAAGAGTTTTGATAGAGGGAGCTGTAACTGCTAAGGTCTTATCGTCCCGAAATTAGAGCGATGGACACGTCCCGAAATTAAAGATCTTTTTTGAATGAAATTACTACTGGGATTTAATCTCTTTCTTTTTGTAATTGTTTATTAGAATTAAGGTTCTCTGTACTAAATTTGCCAAATAACGAAATTACAATTACAGGATAGAAAAAAAAGCAGTTCCGAGAACGAACATCTGTTAAGCTAGCGACTCAGTCGTGAGACTTGGTCGCTAAGATCGGAATGCCACTTTTTTTATATAAAAAAAGATACTTTGTTTCATTTTTAACAACAGAGAAAATTACAATTGACAAGCAACAAACAAAAGATAAATTAAATAAACATTCTCTTAAAATACCATTCGAAATAGTCTGGACATCTTGAAGTTTGAAGGTATAATACAGAATAATGTCCACACCAT
>NW_007410417.1:0-639 GCF_000475195.1 Diaphorina citri
GATTGAAAATAATATAGATCTTTATTTTTTAAAGTAATTTACAATAGTATTCGATCTCCTAAGCTAATTATCTAAGAGAGAGAGAGAGAGAGAGAGAGGGGTCAAAATGTTCAACATAAATTTGATTGATTCCATTCATTTCTCTTTAATTTCGATTTTTTTTTTACGTAAAAAGAACAATAGGTAGAGAATAAAATTAAATGAAAAAGATTTTTTCCTTTTTCACATTAAAAATTATTTCTCTTTTAAATTTTTTCTCTATAATTTATTACGAGGTAGTCAAGGTACCTACCTAAGTAGCTTATTAAATGCATTACTATGGAGAGTCTCTTTCTCTCTCTAATATTCGCAGGTATTATCTCTCTCTCTCTTTCTCTTCACCCTTTCTCTCTCTCTCTCGCTCTTTTTCCATTATTGCCTTCCGCCATTCCGAGAACGCACCTTATCTGTTCAAGATAAAATCCGCCCCGGGCGGGAATCGAACCCGCGGCCTAGCGTTTAGGTACAAGGTTCTTTAAGCCAATGCGACTTGCGAGAGATCCAAGATTTAAAGCAAACTTCTTGAAACCTTACATTTTAAAGCAAACGAAGCCAGCCTAGCTAGCTTAGTTGGTAGTGCGTCTGCCTTGTAAGCGCTAG
>NW_007410418.1:0-639 GCF_000475195.1 Diaphorina citri
CCAGATGTGTGGACACCTCCTTCAGAAGGTCTATGGCACGGAACGCGATATCCTCACCTGCGTTGGTTATTACCTGAGGGGAAATACAGACCATGAGAAATTGCTTGCCATGCAGAAGGTCCCGGGTTCGAATCCCACCTCTTCTTCTTCCTCCAGGCCTTTTCTATTTAAATAGGCTCAGCGTTTCTTGTCAGTCTCTTCCAGGCAGCCCTATTGTGTACGTCCGGGTTCGAATCCCACCATTAGGAAAAAAAAAATGCACTCGTTTTTTGATTGGAATAACTTCAACGTATTGAATTTATTCCAATCTCGAGAAATTACTCCAATTTCATCTGATGAGGGACATAATACGGAATGGGCATGCTACGACACAGACCACAAGAGTCGGTTGTTTTATTGCTACGAACAACGGCGCAGCGGTAAAGGGACTTTTCAGTCTCATCATAGAAGTACCTATAAATGAGGTATTTTCTATATCTTCAAAATAAAATAATAATAACACTATGTCGACAGCTCCTAGGACTAGTTTATCACACGATCCCCACCCTCTAGATAAGGAAACTCTCACTTACCCGCCACAAATATTCTGCACCTATCAGATCCGCATTGTCCAATAGAAGGGATCTCTTCTTCACTTTC
>NW_007410419.1:0-639 GCF_000475195.1 Diaphorina citri
AAAAAAAAAAAAAAAAATGCAAGATAAGAGAGATGGTACCTAAAAAAGTTTTTGTTTCTAATGCTAATGAATTATGACTAATGTGGTCCAAAGTTCTGACTTTGCCCCAAAATGAATAGCGAATAGCTTCTCCTTATAAGGGCATTTTGCTGAAAAGAAACTCTCTCCTCTCTAGACGAGTGAGAGAGAGGGAAGGAGAAATAGAGAGAGGGAGAGAGAGAGAGAGAGAGAGAGAGAGAGAGCGACCAAGTCTACGCATTTGCCCCAAAATAAATAGCTTCTCCATAAGTGCATTTTGCTGAAAAGAAACGCTCTCCTCTCTAGACGAGTGAGTGAGAGGGAGGAAGAAATAGAGAGAGAGAGAGAGACCAAGTCTACGCTATTTTAACTTCTTTCTCCCTCCTTTCACCCCCTCCTCCTCAATTTTTCTCGTTCTATTTAAATTGTATTTCTTTATTTCCTTCCTCATTTGTGTCCCCCCTCCATATTTATTTTTCCCCTCCCCTCCCATAGTTACCTAGTACCTACCTTCCTATTTTCCTACATCTCCTTCCACAAGGTTAGGTAGGTACTCAGTAATAATAAAATACAGTACAAATTGTACATTTTGCATTAAATTTTAATGCGTTCTTCCCTCCC
>NW_007410420.1:0-639 GCF_000475195.1 Diaphorina citri
CAGCCGTACCTGTCAGGTCTACCTAATAGTGAGTTGCTAATCAGGCACGACTTCTAGATCCGGAGATACATAAATCAATTTAAAAAATACCGGTAAATCTTGAACTTTGACGTCACGGCATACACTCCCATCCGTGATGTCGTCATAGTACATGACTCCTCTCGCTTCGTTTGCCTAAAACTTTTTAAGAGCGAAAAGAAAGATATGAGAATGCACAAATCAAATCGGACTACCTGAACTACCCTGAACTGTTTTAATGAAAAGGAAAATTCCAAGATATCCTTGTTTCTGCGCATGCGTCTCTGCGCATTTCGTAAACTTTGACGTAACGACTCTTCGAACTTTTTCATTAGAAAGGCAAATAAAATTTGAATTTTCGACCTTTAACATTACTTTTACGGAGTTTTGACCTCAGATTTGGATTTTTCACAACTTTTTACGTAGATATCGACCTTTTTTGTTCATATTTTTTACCCATTTGCAAGTGCTCCATTATCGGTTAATTATTCAGAAGCCACGACAGTAAAAAGATAAATAAGCACTACCTATTATTATCATTTTGTGTTTAACTTAACCCTATAATAACACTGGTCACTGCTCATTTGTGACAACTCCTTTTTGTCGCAATTTTCCATTGAC
>NW_007410421.1:0-639 GCF_000475195.1 Diaphorina citri
CGACGTGCGACGGTGACAGTTTGCACGTGGCGAAATATAATTTACGAGTGTGTGCGTCATTTGCATACATCTGGAACCTTTGATATCATGTAAAATAGATTAAATAGAATAGGTAGATTCATCAAAGGTAAATAAAGGATTTCTAGGTTCGGAATGAAGAAGATTTCAATGAGTATTAGCAATTGGTTTATCATTTATTCATGAATACAAATCATCCCAAATGAAGGTTTTACATTGAGAGTTCTTCTCAATATTTTAATATATTGATATCATGTAAAATAGATTAAATAGAATAGGTAGATTCATCAAAGGTAAATAAAGTATTTCTAGGTTCGGAATGAAGAAGATTTCAATGAGAATTAGCAATTGGTTTATCATTTATTCATGAATACAAATCATCCCAAATGAAGGTTTTACATTGAGAGTTCTTCTCAATATTTTAATATTGGTAATGGTTTTCTCTTTTCGATTAATTGTCGCGACGACCTATGTATGAACTCAAAGCGAGAAAGTTTTAGATAACACTTCAGTCGTTAATTTAAGACCGTTTTTAGCGTCATCTATGTTAAGCTACGCCGAAACTCAAAGCGAGAAAGTTTTAGATAACACTTCAGTCGTTAATTTAAGACCGTTTTTAGC
>NW_007410422.1:0-639 GCF_000475195.1 Diaphorina citri
GAAGAATATGACATCAGTGCTAAAACTCCTGAACCCGAGATCACTCTTGATGACTCTCCAATTGATGACAGTAATCAAATAGATGAAACCATGGAAGAAGGAACTGTTGCTATTCCTGATGAATCAGAAGAACAGGTCACAGATAAAACTGTATCAAATGAAGAAAATTTAAATGAAACTGTAGAAAATGGTCAAGAAGACCCAGTGAAACTTGAAGAAATTACAAATGGTACAGCTGATAGTATAACCAGTGACAAGGGAATAAATAATGCTAAAGAAGACTCAGGAAAACCTAAAGAAGATTCAAATAACGTGACTGATCATATGATCATCAAAAGAGAAATAGGAAATGGCAAAAACACATCGGAAAGATTGAATGAAGGTGAGGATGCTTCTAGTACTAGTGAAGATAAAAGCAATCCCATAGGTGATGATAAAAGCAGTGGTGAACTGAATACCACAGAAAAAGAAGATTCAGTGACAGCAGCAACAACAGGCACCACTGTGGACAATAGTGCTTTAGCAGATATTTCTATTTCTGGTAAAGGTGTTGAAGAATCTGAAGAGAATAGGACAAATGAAATCGATACTAAGGATGTAGAAAAGGTAAAAACCGATGAAGTTTCAGGCGAAAAAAGC
>NW_007410423.1:0-639 GCF_000475195.1 Diaphorina citri
TGGGGGGTATCTGGTTAGGCCAGATTTAAGCTTTTTTCTTTGGGTATCCTTAGATAGACCTTTTTTACAGTCGAAACTGTAGGAAAATATTAATTTAAAGTGCAGTGGGGGGTATCTGGTTAGGCCAGATTTAAGCTTTTTTTCTTTGGGTATCCTTAGATATACCTTTTTTACAGTCGAAACTATGTAGGAAAATATTAATTTAAAGTGCAGTGGGGGGTATCTGGTTAGGCCAGATTTAAGCTTTTTCCTTTGGAAGATCCTTAGTTAGACCTTTTTTACAGTCGAAACTTTGTAGGAAAATATTAATTTAAAGTGCAGTGGGGGGTATCTGGTTAGGCCAGATTTAAGCTTTTTTCTTTGGGTATCCTTAGATAGTCCTTTCTTACAGTCGAAACTATGTAGGAAAATATTAATTTAAAGTGCAGTGGGGGGTATCTGGTTAGGCCAGATTTAAGCTTTTTCTTTGGGTATCCTTAGTTAGACCTTTTTTAAAGTCGAAACTATGTAGGAAAATACTAATTTAAAGTGCAGTGGGGGGTATCTGATTAGGCCAGATTTAAGCTTTTTTCTTTGGGTATCCTTAGATAGACCTTTCTTACAGTCGAAACTATGTAGGAAAATATTAATTTAAAGTGC
>NW_007410424.1:0-639 GCF_000475195.1 Diaphorina citri
GGTGTATTGATGCTGACAAATATATGAAGATAATTATAATTAGAGATTTATTATGCATCCACAGATAGAATAGAATAGATAGAATATACCTTGTTTATCCTGCCCGAATAGCACTGAAAAGTCCCTTTACCCTAGCAGTCTAAACAAGGTCTCGTATATTTGATGGGTTAAAGAATAATACATTATTACCGGTTCTATTTATCAGTCACATTAGTAATTAACTCGACAGGTGTCAGGTGGACTTTGTGGCTTAGCAGTCCAATTTGGTGAATGTCATCAATACGAACAGAGCATTATTATATTAATCTAAATCAGCATTATCAGTAATCTATGATCATATTAAAATTGTGCCATTTGCAAATTATTCAATCCGACTGACAAATTAGTATGTTTTCTCCCAGTACTTTCTGTACTTTAAATGTGTCGCTAACTGTAGAACTGTACAATAATCCGAAATATACTTACCGAAATATAAAATTTTATTTAAAATAAAATGGACTTTCTACTTGCAATAAGAAACTCAAGTGAAACTGATTAAAAAGTAAATTTTAGGTATTTGAGGTCCATGCTGAGTGATTAACAGATGTATCTAAATCTGATTATGTCTTTGTACAAATGTACATAAGCAAGAGATTAAAT
>NW_007410425.1:0-639 GCF_000475195.1 Diaphorina citri
TAACACTTCAGTCGATCATTTAAGACCGGTTTTAGCGTTACCTATGTTAAGCTACGCCGAGGAAGGCAAATAAATGGACGGGTGACTTGCACACTATATTGGGAATAAAGGGAGAACAGGCTCTAGTCTTGATTTTAAATCATTACATGAAAGTAAAATTAAAAAATCAAATCAAGAATAATAATTAACTGAATATTAAACAAATTAGGTAGGTAGGTACATAGGTATTCTTTAACCACGATCGAATAAACTACGGGCTAAAAAATTCCTGGAGGGACGGACCCAGCTTGTTCTAAGATTTTTCATCCTATTGTCTTACCTTGACACATGAGCCCAGGTTAATGTGTTTGAGATGAGGTGAGTTTCGTAGTATATTAACCAGGGGTTGTGTTTCTATCGAAGTTCTATACAGATCTAATCTTTCCAAAGTCCGTACTGTGGCCAAGTGAGCAAACCCTGTCAACCAACAATCCATTAGTATCGTAACCCTGTCAATTAATAGGTCCACTAAGTACCAAACCCTGTCAACTAATATCCTATTTTTTTTTTTAAAGATGAGTGTTCAATCAATCAATCAATATTTATTTGTACAAATATACAATTGTATGTGGTACAATGTTAAGGCTACGTAGGTACTAA
>NW_007410426.1:0-639 GCF_000475195.1 Diaphorina citri
TTTGACAGTTAGGTTTTCACCACAGGAACATAGAGGGGGCGTGGTTCTCTCAAACAGGTAACTGTGAGTGACTCTAGTATGGCCTATTCTTATCCTGCTAAGGACTACCTCATCATATCTCCTGGACTGTTGGGATGTTTTCCAGGTCAAAATTATAGGTTTGATTTGTTTTAGTTTGTTCAGGGGGTCTGCCTGGTTCCATAAGACATGACAATTTTTGTAGGCCAAATTTTTTTACCATGGTCTTGAAATCATCGGGGGAACAGATGTTTATTGCTTGAGTATGGGCATCTCTGTTTGCTGCTCTATTGACTTCCTCATTACCTTCAATCCCACAATGGGAAGGGCACCATATGAAAGTTACTTTTATGTTGTTAGAAGTAAGATTTCTCCATAGGTCTATCACTTCGGACAATAAAACTACCTACACCTACTTAACTACTTTTTTTTAAGAAGAGAGAGGATTTTAAAATAAAACAACAGAATTTGCAGGGGTAAAAATAGGTATCTACCTACCACTTAAGTAAGTAGGTAATAATTAGGTGGTACTTACCTTTTTTTAATACCTAATACTGATGGGAGAGGTGTGAAATCTTTGTTTTTATCAGCTCAGCATAATAATTAATCAAAATCACAGAC
>NW_007410427.1:0-639 GCF_000475195.1 Diaphorina citri
CTCCAATATGAACCTTCCTCACTTCCCCCCTCCAATATGAACCCCGCTCCCCCTACCTAACTTTCCGTTCGGGTTCAATAGTTACTTGCATACGTGGCGGGAAAACATAGTACCTTGTACCTACACGTCCAGAAATACCTAATATACCTATCTATGATTTTATCTATTCTAACAAACCTCAGTGGTGCAGTGGTTAGCGCGGTGGACTTCGGATCTGGAGGTTGGTGGTTCGAGTCCAAGTCAAGTCATAAAACTTAGCGTAGTGCATTAAGCAGGGAACGACATTAACATTAACACAATTAACATTAATACAATTAAAATTCCTTTTTTCCTCGTCCTTGTCACTTCCGTTCTTTTCTCTTCTCATCCATCTTCAAATCTTCATCCTCTCTTCCTTTTACTGCTGTCCTCCTCGTCTCCTCTTTCTCTTCTTATTTTTGTCTCGTTCTTCCTCCATTTCTCATTCTTCTCCCCTCCTTTCTCTTCTCCTTCTCCTCCTCCTTCAGTCTTCCTTTTTCTCTCCATTCTGATTATGACTTTATGTTATTTTCATTGTTTTGCTACGAAAGAATATTTATGGATGCTATGCTTTTGCCATTTTGTAGGGAAAACCTTTGGGTCCGATAAGTTCTAGGTCGA
>NW_007410428.1:0-639 GCF_000475195.1 Diaphorina citri
TTCTGTAAATCTGTATGGTATTTTATCCTAAACACATAAGGTTCGTTCTCGGAACGGCTGGCTTTCTCCTATCCCGTCTTCCTTCTCCCTTTGCTTTCGGGACGATAAGACTTTAGCAGTTACTACAGTCCGCTTTATCAAACCTCTTTTTTTTCTACCCCAAGATGTAACTATTCTGGTTCTTCCCTACTAGAAAGTATGTAAATCCAGTGTCTACTTCCAAGTTTGAGAGGCTCATAAGTCGCATGACACCTAATCACATCCGTGCATGGTACATAAATAATAATCCTTTGAAAATACTTTTCCCCAGAGAACCAGCTTGGTCCTATCGTAAACTTGAAGAACTCAAGTCTATAAACCCAAGAGTTCAAATCTCGAGGCATAAACCCAATGAATGCATTAGAACTATTAGAATGGAGGTGATTTATCATGAGTCTTAAATCTTCCAACAGAGTGAGGTAATCTCAGATTTGTCATGTATACTTACAAGATCCAGAACTTTACCTGGATCAGCATCACTCCGTTTTAGGAAAGGGAAATTGTCTATCTTTCTAGAGTTCGGATTGAGATATACATAATAATTATGTCAGTGGTGCTACTGAGTTAAACAAACTACCTGACCTTGGCTACTTGGCTTTT
>NW_007410429.1:0-639 GCF_000475195.1 Diaphorina citri
TCTCTCTCTCTTCCTTCCCTTACTGCTATCTCTCTCTTATAATTGCCTTTTCCCTTATCATCTATAGTTTTTCTTTAGATTCTTTCCTCTCTCTCTTTTATCTCTTCATTTCCTTCATTCTGTGCGTTTCCTATATGGCTATTCTCTTTGTTTTTTATTTCAATTCGTCCATCAGTTGCTTTTTTAATTCTTCTTCCTCTTCTTCATCGTCTTCTCCTAATGTTTTGAATATTTTTTTTTCCTTCGATTTCTTATTTTCATCAATTGCATTAATTTCCTTATCATTTTAGGTAAGTACTCGCACAATTATTTTAATTTTCGCATTGTGAAATTACGTAGTTACCTGCCTTAAGTTTGTTTGTTGTGCATCTTGGCCGTATTACCTATATACCTACTCGTAAGTCCAGAATTTCTCCTTTAGAGATACCTGGCAAAGAGGGAAGACAAGTCTGGGAGTGAAAAAGACTCAGGTAAGGGAGGAAAAAAGGGAGACGTCACAATATTCAGGCCTGAAGAAGACATGAACATTTTCATGTCTGAGAACAAGAACAACCACTTGAAAAAAAATCTGGTGTGAACATCACACGACTTTCTATTACATTTGAGTATCGAACCCGCAACTTCTCAACTGTAAGTCAG
>NW_007410430.1:0-639 GCF_000475195.1 Diaphorina citri
ATTGAGTTCAAACAAGAGTTGCAATATTTTACTGTGGGAAATGGATTATTTATAATGAGTTAGGTAAACATTATGGATAAAATAGGTAGAATCCTATTTTGACACTCTCAAATGTCTCAATGAAGCACTTTGACAAACAACAGACAATGCGACTATGTGGTATTTCGACGTTCTTAAGTCTGGTTCGTATTTTATACTGTTGATAGTTGTTGGTGTTTTGATATTAGAATGATTGGATGTCTATGTCAGAATCGTAACATAAATATTGCATGTTCTTTTGTTGCCCATCCGACACATGAGGGCAACCCATTTTGGTGTTTTGATGTTAGAATGATTGGATGTCTATGTCAGAATCGTAACATAAATATTGCATGTTCTTTTGTTGCCCATCCGACACATGAGGGCAACCCATTTGTAAAAACCTTTTGCATGCGGAATATTTCGAACCGTGTAAATTATTGACGAGGGGAATTTCGTCCATTTGATGAATGAAACACTATAAAATATTTATGTATGTGCATATGCTCTAACTCTAAGCACTATAGACTATGGAGTTAGGTGTACTCGGTGGTGTAGTGGTCAAGGCGCTCGCCTGGTAAACAGGAGGGCGTGGGTTCAATCCCAGCCGAGGTATGGAAT
>NW_007410431.1:0-639 GCF_000475195.1 Diaphorina citri
TGATTCGGATTCTGTTAATCACGCTATAGTGAAACCCACAGATTAATTGAATTCTGTTTTCCATGCAACATACCTACTGACATATCCAAGTATACCAGTACTTACTCAGAAACAATTGATAAACATAACCTGATTGATTGATTTCAAATAAAGGAAAAATAACGAAAATTTTCCCTACTGAGAAAACATCAGTGGAAAAATGAGTTCTTCGTATTCTCTTCAACTTCTTCAAATCTAGTCAACGTTTATTTGTCAAATTGAAGTTTCTTGGATAGGTGATCATCTGGGCGATCATGTGTTGTTGACTTTTGCTGGCTTTTCCCGACCCTACTCAGGCTTTGCCCGGTCCCACCCAGGCTTTGCCCGGCCCCACTCAGACTTTTCCCGGTCCCACTCAGACTTTTCCCGGCCCCACTCAGGCTTTTCCGGGCCCCACTCAGACTTTGCCCTTTCCCACTCATGCTGGGTGAGGTTAGGGTGAAAAGGAAAGCGATTTTTCAGTTCGGCCCTAGTGGGTCCAAACGTAAACTCGTCCCTGCTTACCATGCGGTTTCTGTTTGGTCCGAAATTAAAGTAGGTAGCCAAAGCAAATCGATTTGGCCCTATTCTTCTTTCAGTGTGGGGTAATGTGGGGTCTAC
>NW_007410432.1:0-639 GCF_000475195.1 Diaphorina citri
AAAGTTCAATATGATACTGTTATACTGTTCAAAAGTTCAATATGATACTGTTATACTGTTCAAAAGTTCAATATAATACTGTTATAAGTACTGTTCAAAAGTTTAGGTTTTTAATAAGTCTTCACGAAAGACTTCAGTGTTCTATTAATTATGGTCCACCAAAAGAGCCTGAAATTTCCTTGGCACACAAAAAAAGTCCACAATTTTGTGTGTTTTTCCTTTTCCCCACAGGGAACTCCGTGTAATGAACCGAAATTGGGTGTAGTGAAAAGTCGGATTGTTCGACGTACTTTTCACTGACAACCACTCAAAAGTTGACTTTCACTGCAGGGTTATCTCAGAAAGTTTCTCTGAGGACACAAATTCTCAAAAGTTTCAATCCGGTTATCGAAAGTCGATTGAATTTTCGTCCGATTTTATTAAATTTTCGTCGGACAACACGAATTCGGTGACTGACGGAACTCTATTGTGACTTGCACCTCGCATTGATTGAATTATTAGTTTTATTTTCAATCAATGTCGGGATTTTCTAATGTCAATGATCATGGCATTCCGTCACACGGAAGGGGCAGGTGTATTCAATTTGCGTTTGTTTTCCGTGTTAGAAGATTGCGTATGAAAGTATCAAGCTTGCTGGGA
>NW_007410433.1:0-639 GCF_000475195.1 Diaphorina citri
TCAATATTTGAAAATCGTGTTGCGTTTGAAAACAATAAAATTGCATGCACATATTCAATGCTTTTTACAAATAACTTCATTTTGCCCCAAAACAAACAAATACCTCAAATATTCGGTTGTAAATAGCGAAGTCAAATGTCTCCAAAATAGTAAGTGCAAAGAAGATAGTAAGATATAAGATAACTTGTGAAAGAATTATTTGCAAGGAATATGCTACGATCAGAAATGCATTCACATTTCACATATTGAATTTTGCATGCTAAAAAATTTGGTATGTTAAAAAAAAAGTTCAAACTCGGACACATTTTTCTATTAAATTCAGATACTGGGAACTTTTGAAACTTTTCGTATACACTATTTGTCACGTCAAAATTAAACGTAAATTTAGGTAGGTATGTACGTGAAAATGGGATGTATTTCTACAATTTTTCCCGAAAATACCCAACACCATTTGAATTACTCGGAATCTTTAACGTACCACCAAGTTGTGACTTTATGAATGAACGTATTGAAGTTCCGGGAACACCTCACAAAGCCAAGAAGAAGGTTGTTGATTCGTGAGAGGAGAAAACAAGATCAAGAACTGAAGAAGAACACGACAGGAACTTATATATAGGCGAAGACAATCGCACTTGTCTT
>NW_007410434.1:0-639 GCF_000475195.1 Diaphorina citri
GATGCTGGAGCTTTCAATTAAAAAATTGCTAAATATGCAAAAAACATACAGAGGAGAGAAAAACCTTCATTAAAAAAAGGCAGCATATGAAACGTTTCTATCCATGAGAGCTTCTATGGGGAGCTGGCAATATGACTTTCAGCCGAAATGTAAATACTACAGACTGAAAGCAAATAATATGCTACTGCGACTGCGGTTGCCTACCGAAGTTTTCGCGGAAAATGCTGAATGGAATTTTGACTTATCCAGATTTCGGATTAAGAGTCCTACCGAAGTTTATGAGGAAAAATGCTGAACGGAATTTTGACTTATGATCACTTTATGGTTTCTAGATTTCGGATCAAGAGTCCAACAATTGACCAGATTTGGGAGAAGTTAAAAGTCTGGCCGAAAATCGTGTCAGATGGAGATCCTTTGTAGCGGCCCTCCGTCCCCCCTGGGGATTCAAGGATATAAGTCAAGTTAGTACAACATCTGGGTGCATCCTAGCTGCTGCAAGTTCTTGCACCTTTTACTCTAACTATGGCCGTTTTTCAAAGATTTCCAAGAAGGTATAGCTTTGACAATTTTTATTGGAGCTGTTTATTAAATCCTAATAGTGGGTGGCCTAACGTCACAATTTTGGCCAAAAGCTGCATT
>NW_007410435.1:0-639 GCF_000475195.1 Diaphorina citri
TCGGTTATTATTATTTTTATCCTCAATTACTGGAGTTAGGAAAAAGCTGAAACCGAGTGATCTCGTAGTTTTTCTTATACAGAAAATAAGTATCACAGCGACTATAAAGCATAGGATTTAGGAAACACATGAGTAGTGTAAGAAGCTCGACACTATTCCAACAACCTAATAAATCATTCCAACAACCTAAATCAAAGGAATTAATCCAATAATAGAGTCCTAACTTGTGGCACCCCGTCACTATTTTTTTCTCATTGCATCGTGGGATCGTGGCATTAACCTCGATGCTTGGATATTGGCCAAAAGTCTCAATAATATTAGCCATAATAAAGATATTCGTGTTGTGCCAATACTAGAGTCCTAACTTGTGGCACCCCGTCACTATTTTTTTCTCAGTGCATCGTGGGATCGTGGCATTAACGTCGATGCTTGGATATTGGCCAAAAGTCTCAATAATATTAGCCATAATAAAGATATTCGTGTTCTTGTGTCTAATTAAAAAGTTGTAATTAAAATGCCTCCCATTACATAATTGAAACGTATTATGAAGCAGGTTATGTAGTATGCTGGCACGCGATCCCTCTAGTGAATTGAAGAGGAAACGCAAGATAAAGAAACATGGACAAAGAAAAAGGACAA
>NW_007410436.1:0-639 GCF_000475195.1 Diaphorina citri
ACAGTTTTCATTTCCCCAATTCCACGTTTCACATCATTCTACACATTATCATTTTTTTATACATTACTTCCGTGAGCTTACCATAGGTAGTCAAGCATTGTAATGACAATTGGGATATGAATTTATTATTTTTTTTTTGTCCTATTTCCCTTTTCCAAGCGTCCCATTTCGTATGATGTTTCGACATCTATTATGTGTTTTAGAGCACCCTGGGTAATTTTGGTTTCATGCATGCTTTTCAATAGGACCGTGTGTGGGATGTCGGCGGATTCTCGGAATGCACTTGTAGATACGAGTATTTATTTAGCCACAGAACTATATTGAACCGATTATGGTGAAATTTTGATGTTACATAATGTCCTTTGTCCAATTATCATTAGGCATGCAAAGCATGACATACATGCTTTAACACCTTCAACTTTTATTTAGGACTTTTTAGTCGTAGTAGATATTCTAAATAAAAATAGGTACCTACCTAGTGAGGATAAAATTTAGCTAAAATAGCAAAAATATATCCAAGATAAAAACCTTTTATTGAAAAGTATACGTAGGTGTAGGTACCTACAAGCTTGTGAAATGAACCTGATCTCGAGGAAAAGATACGTTAGAGAAGAAAATTTCACAAAGTACAGATTCTAT
>NW_007410437.1:0-639 GCF_000475195.1 Diaphorina citri
TTTTTTCTCTAGCATAATTTTTATTATTATGATTATTATTTAATTTTTTGTCTTCAATAGTCGCTGGTGTGGTGATTATTTAAATCCTAGGTATATTTGTTACTTACCTAATACCCATATTAAGCACCTGTACAAAGTTGGTTCTTATATCTTGATATCTGTTTTTATTATTATTATTATCCCTTTTTTTTATTGTTTATTATTATTATTACTATCTCTCAACATGTGTAGATAATAATTTACCGCTAGATACCCGTTTCGAATTTATTAGGACGGATTTGTTTTGATATTCTTCTTTCTTATAAAAGGGTGCAATTATTGAGGTTTATTATACCGATAGAGAATGTCCAAGGGTATATTGGGGTATAGTCGGTAGGTCAATTGAGACATTAGGCCCCTTTCATCTTTTATTGTCTTTCTTCCTTTAATGTTTAATTGACAAACCATAGGATATCCTAATTTGTCCTTGGATGTACGGTATCGATGTGATGCCGATAGGGAAAAAGGAGGAAGGTTTTTTTTTTTTTTTTCCGTTAGTTTTAAGCTTATACTTAGATTCCTAGATTAAGACTTAGTTAGT
This sequence comes from Diaphorina citri, assembly GCF_000475195.1. Lineage (NCBI taxonomy): Eukaryota > Metazoa > Arthropoda > Insecta > Hemiptera > Psyllidae > Diaphorina > Diaphorina citri. The sequence continues at coordinate 581 of NW_007410437.1, forward strand.
AAGAATACACTGATGATGGCGTAACAGCCGAAATGGATCCATCTGTAATTTAATAAAAA
>NW_007410438.1:0-639 GCF_000475195.1 Diaphorina citri
TTTTTTTTTTTTTTTTTTTTTTTTTTTCAAAAATTCGCCCCAAAATATGAAATTTTTCTAGCACATTTTTTAATGTGTAAGCAAAGAGGAAAGTGTGCAGTTTCGATTGGTACCACCGAATTTCAAATATTTTAATTTTAAAAGCTTCATTTTTCACATCAACCAAACAGCAGATTTTCTGTGTTTTCGAGGTGGCGAACAAACTTCTATTGGTGGTAAGTCCCATTTTGTTAATTATTATGTAATGAGTGCTAATGACTGCCATGCTATTTAATTCAAGGCTCTAAGCTTAAGCTATAAGGAAGGTAGGGGTCAGACTTCAGAGTGCTCAGTTGCACAGAAGCATTAGCATTAGCATTAGCATTAGCATTAGCATTAGCATTAGCATTAGCATTAGCATTAGCATTAGCATTAGCATTTACCCTACTCTAATGACTGCCATGCTATTTAATTCAAGGCTCTAAGCTTAAGCTATAAGGAAGGTAGGGGTCAGACTTCAGAGTGCTCAGTTGCACAGTGAGCTCTCCCCAATACCCCTACGGCCCTACCTACCCTAATAATCCTAATATCGAAAAATATCGATATATAGGAATATCGATATTTTACTTTCGATATATCGGTAATATCGATATTTTACTT
>NW_007410439.1:0-639 GCF_000475195.1 Diaphorina citri
CCGATACCTAATACTCAAGACCGAGATGATCCGATGTTGACAAATTGGGTCAGGACTAGGGATTAAATTTATTTATTTTATTTTTAACTTTTGAGAATCAGGATAATAATAGGTTAGGTACAAAATGCACCTTGGGATTAATGGAAAAGTTGGGTATATGACTGTGGGGAGGTTCCTTCTCTTCTCTGCGAAATTGGGGATGGATAATTAGAGTCGAGGAAAAGCTCTTACCTTGTGAATTTGAGTCTCTCCGCTGGATCCCCGGGGATGATGTACGTAAACTCCACCGATGTTAATGTAGGTAGTGTTAACTGGAGACTGCCGGGTCCGAGCTTAATATTTGGGAAAAGTGTAAGGGAGAGGAGAGAGGCAGAGAGAGAGATAGTAGCTACAAGTTATGTGCCATTTCTAACCAAAACTTACATAGTGGCGACGCAACAATGACCATTTTCACTTTCCAATTTTTTTGGATCAAAAAAAGTCTTGTGCATATTGAAATAAAATGCTTAATTTCCTGTTGTTTTCTTCCTTCCATTTTATTTTCGTTATTATTATTATTTCTTTATTTTATTATTTTCTTTTTTACACTCTATTTTCCATTGTTTATTCAATGATTCTAATATTGCAGTGCGTAACAAA
>NW_007410440.1:0-639 GCF_000475195.1 Diaphorina citri
AGACCTTTAATTTGATATATAGGTCGACTAGGTTTGGATAAGTCCTTCTATGGGGACAGACAGACAGACAGACAGACAAACAGACCGACCGAGTGACAGACACCGAAGCGAATACAATAGTCCGTCCCTTATACCTTTTTATTACTATTGTAATAATAAAGGAAGGACGTTACGCGTTTGCTTGCCATGCAGAAGGTCCCGGGTTCGATTCCCAGAGTCCACAAAAAAATTACACTCGTATTTCGATTGCAAATATTTCGACGGGTTTCACTTCTCTGTAAGTTGCTTTTTACTTTCCTTATCCTATAGGAAGGAAAGTAATGTAATAGGTTCAAATTTTCGATGGTCAGTTTTTAGTACTCGTATTTCGATTGCAAAAATTTCGACGGGTTTCGCTTCTCTGTAAGTTGCTTTTTACTTTCCTTATCCTATAGGAAGGAAAGTAATGTAATAGGTTCAAATTTTCGATGGTCAGTTTTTAGTGTCAAAACACGTTTTGAGGTCCCTAGAGTCTAAATCCAAAGTTTCAGCCATTGGTCCGTGTGTGTGTCTGTCTGTGTGTGTGTGTCCGTGTGTCTGTCTGTAAACAAAATATCTCGAGAACGGTAAGAGCTAGAGAGTTGAAATTTGGTATGTAGC
>NW_007410441.1:0-639 GCF_000475195.1 Diaphorina citri
AACACAACCACTCTCCTAATATTAGTGGAGATGTCAACACTGCCACTCTCCGAAATTTTAACCCGATTACGTACATTAGGTATTAGTGGAGATGTCATTACCACTCTCCTAATATTAGTGGAGATGTCAACACTACGACTCTCCTAATACTATAGTATTAGTGGAGATGTCATTACCACTCTCCTAATATTAGTGGAGATGTCAACACAACCACTCTCCTAATATTAGTGGAGATGTCAACACTGCCACTCTCCGAAATTTTAACCCGATTACGTACATTACTTTCCTTCCTATAGGATAAGGAAAGTAAAAAGACGGAATGTTACGATCGTAACCTTCGGTGATAAAGTAAGTCTAAAGAAAACTACCCCATCTTTTTCAGTAGCTTCGACACTGATCGAAGCTTTCAATAGTTTGTAAGCTGGAACTATTGGATCTTGAATCACTTCAGATCGCTTCAGAATCTTGAGATCGATTTAAACCAGAGCGGTCTTTACCTTATCAGCGTGGCGGTATAGGATGTCCAGAAAGTTTTGAATCAGATTGAAATATTGACGGAATAAGTATGTTGTTGTTGTTGTTGTTGTTGTTGTTGTTGTTGTTGTTGTTGTTGTTGTTGTTGTTGTTGTTGTTGTTGTT
>NW_007410442.1:0-639 GCF_000475195.1 Diaphorina citri
AAGACTGCCGTGCTGACCGAGTCTCTGCTTAGAGATCGATCAGCAAGATCAGCAGATTTAACTGCTGTCACTTATATATATAACCAAAAACCAGCAGATATGACTTTACTAAAACAGCTGTCCTGACCACTAGGATGAAGATAGCAACATGAAATTTGGTGTGCACATTCTCAAGAGTATAAGGAAGCTAAAAATGCAGAGAACGGAAAAAGGGCCTGTGGGCCCACAGGCCCTTTTTCCAATCTGCTCCTCAATTCCAAATAAAGTTTTTGTACCTACCTGGTGAAGTTTTGTTTCCAGGTGCACCTTAACTGCGCACGAGTGAGTTTACTGTTAGTATTGTTTATAGGGGTTTACTCGTACCGCCAGGCCCACAATCTGAGCTGAAACTTGGTTTCTCATACGGTTTAAGTAAATGTCATAAAATTCAGCAATCTCATTAATTAATTTTAAGATTTGTATTATAAAATTGCAAACATACAGTTCAGGCTTCTGCCATCATTGAACTCGGGAACTCTTCCACTTTCTAAATTTTGTTCAATACTGATATCAGTGATACCAAAGGAATTTTCCCATTAGCTGTTCGGATGATTTGTTATTCATATTTATTCCATATTGTTTGCTCTGCCACTTTACCTC
>NW_007410443.1:0-639 GCF_000475195.1 Diaphorina citri
CGTGCAAGTATTTATTGAAGGTCTTTAACAAAATCAAAATGATCCTGTTACATATTTTAACTCAATATAGTTCACTTATGTTCTATCTTTGTGATCTTGATATTTTTGATTTTTACTAAGGCTGTTTATTGTTGTTGGGTATTATTTTAAACGAGACTTTTGTCTATATTGGATATTTTGAAGGCAAATGTGGACAAGTAAGTAATATAAACTAAGTATGAAGGTACATACATGCATTATGTACCATTCAGTTCGGACTTACATATTTTCTTGTCTTATTATGTTAACACAGACTCTGAAGGTAAAAAGCATACATGAAGACAGGGGCTACGCGTACTTACACGTAAAATGAATGATGTACATATGTATATTTGAAAATTCAACATCCAACGAATCTGTTTGAAATTTCACACATGCTCGTAATAGACACCTCTTACAGGTGGGCAAAAAGTGATTCCCTTATAAAACGTAATGTGCATATTAAAAATAGTAATTATAATAATAATAGTAATTATAATAATAATAATAATAACTAGTCATCAACCTGTAAGTTCACTTAGGTATGTTCTATCTTTGTGATCTTGATATTTTTGATTTTTACTAAGGCTGTTTATTGTTGTTGGGTATTATTTTAAACGA
>NW_007410444.1:0-639 GCF_000475195.1 Diaphorina citri
TAGTTTTGTTAAAAAAAAAAAAAAAAAAAAACGCAAGAATTTATGCTATTCTACTACGAATCAAGGTCCCGAGTCAGCCTAGTTAGCTTGGAGAGGAGTACGCCTTGTAAGTACTAGGTCGCGGGTTCGATTCCTGTCAGAGGCAAAATTTATACTACTACACAGGTAAAGTTCGTTCTCGGAACGGCTAGCTTTCTCCTATCCTGTCATCGTTCTCTCCGCTTTCGAGATGATAAGACCAAGGCAGTTACAGTTCCCACTATCAGACCTCTTGAAGAATTTATGTTGCCATTCTACAAGGAATCAAGGTCCCCGAAGATTAAATTATAATGCAGTTTTTAAAAGACGCGTGGATGACTCAAGAAGAAGGTATGTTGTAGGTACGGTACAAGACACACGTACCTACCTACCCACCTATCTGTAGGTAGGTATTTGAGGAAAATTCATTCATACAGATAGGTAACATAGGTAGTAGGTACAAGGTACATACCTACAATAGGTAATACGGATCCTATTAGCAACTTTAATTACTTAATTACGTACCTACCTATTAGGTATGGTTTAGATATTGGTTTTAATTGAACAGCATTTAGCAGGTTATAAGAATCATCCATAAGGCCTTATGAGAGTTTTCTTTTT
>NW_007410445.1:0-639 GCF_000475195.1 Diaphorina citri
AACTGAATTATCTGAAGTGTTCTCCTCTACCTACCCAAAAGTAAAAGTTTAAAGGTAAGACACCCCGGGCTTCTCCATAATGTAAGAACTAACAGGAGCAGTTTGTATTCAGGGCCGGGGTTGTGGGGACACCCTTGAAGGTATAAAGGGGTGCTCAGTTACCCCACATCACAAAATAATGACTAATGTATTGATGATGGAGTGAATGGTAGAAGGCGCTTTTTGCTTTCTATAGACAATATTTCTTTTGAAATCGCCAATTACGTGGAACTAGCACAAGGAATTGAAGGAACAAGACAGGTTTTTTATGAAGGGGAAGAAGAAGAAGAAGAAGAAGAAGAAAACCCAAACCTAACCCCGTAGTAAAATCAGCCCCCGTGGTCCGAAAAGCATTTGTAGCAAGCACACCTGCTTCCCATACCTGCATTTGTTGTAACCAATCACACCGTCTGATAGACTGTACCAAAAAAAAAGAAGAAAGAGGAGGAGAGGAAAAAGAAGAAGAAAAAGAGCTTGTTGGACAAATAAAAGAATTCATTACCTATTCATACCTACCATTAATATAGTTAAACAAGTTTTGTCTGTAGGTAAGTTTTCAGTTTTTAATCACTTTTTTTTTTTTTTTTTTTTTTTTAGAGG
>NW_007410446.1:0-639 GCF_000475195.1 Diaphorina citri
CTTTTTCGATCTGTTTCTGAAGTTAATGTTGTACTTAATTCAATAGGTTATGGGCCCAGTCCGTAAACATAACTTGTAAGTACAAAGGAACTAGAAATTCATCATCTTGGAAATCAAAGGTTGTTGTAGGGTATAACTTGGTATAAGAGTCATGGATCATAATGACAAGAAAGTGTTCCAGTTTACTGGATCAAACTACAACAACTGGAGATTTAGAATGGAAACTCTCCTGGAAGAGCTTGATCTCCTTGCTCTTGTTCAAGATGGAAATGAATTGGAAACTGAGAAATCGAAAAAGAAGGATAGACAATGCAAAAACTTGATTGTTCAACATGTGCATGATGATTACCTGGAATACTTGAAAGACTCACAATCAGCTGCACAAATGTGGAAGTCTTTGAGTGATGTGTTTGAAAAGAAGGGATTTAAAAATCAGTTAATCCTGAAGAAGGAACTTCTATGTCTAAAGTTTGATGGCAAGACAAAATTGACGGAACATTTTCTTAAATTTGATCAAATCATACGTGAGCTAAAATCCGCAGGCTGTGCAATGGAAGAGAATGACATTGTGTGTCACCTAATGTTATCAATGGGTAACTTTTTTAACACTGTGATAACAGCTCTAGAAACAAATTTGGG
>NW_007410447.1:0-639 GCF_000475195.1 Diaphorina citri
AACATTTCTTCAGTTGTTACTATGGGCAAATTTGTTTGTCTTTGTACTATGGACATTCAGTTGTTACCAAAATAATGATTAGGGTGCCACAAGTTTATGAAACTTAGGGTGAAAGAACTCTTGAGTTCCTTCCCATTATGTAGGTTTTTTGAATTCTAATAGCAAAGTGTTGAGCTTCTTAAAATAGAGTTCAATATTAGAGTGCCGGCACCCAATCAGTCGGCACTCGGTTAGGCTTCCGAGAGCCTAATTTTTCTCTCCGTGTACTATGGAAAATCGTGCAAGATGAGAGGCTCTCGAATTTTTGACAAGTGATTGACACCAGGTACTTGTCAGTGGTGATTCATACTTGAATCATGCTATAAATTTAGGTACAAGTGGATAAATCAAAGATAAGTACCTACCTAATCAAGTATGTGCGTATCAAGAATCAAGATGGACTCAAAGATTATGGACGGAATCAGCCGATAGAATGGAGACAATTGAACTGTCACTGTTTTCACTGATTTCCGGCCGTTCGAAGTTTTTTCGGCTCTGTGATCGAAGTTCGCTGTTTAGCTTTGTGACATGTGAGGACAATTGAGTAGCTCTTTAATCAAGTAGCTACCAGTGGCAGCATTACCAGAGTGTAAAAAGATT
>NW_007410448.1:0-639 GCF_000475195.1 Diaphorina citri
AGATAAGAACGCCACGGTTTCTACATACTTATTATTATGTACCCAATACGTACATAATATATTCTGTTCTTTGTAAGTTTCTACAAACATACCTATTATGTACCCTATATTCTGTTCTTTGTAAAGTTCAAGTGCCAGCCTAGTTGATTTGTCAGCCTAGTCCAGGGGTTCTTAACCTTTTAGAATTGGCGGACCACTATTGATAAACCAAAAATCTCGCGGACCACTTGAGATTATGTATGTATATGCAATCAATTGTACATTGTACAATGTACACGCTATGTGACAATGGGTATGTTTTAGAGGACCTATATCTACCTGTAGGAAAAGAGATAGAAAATGAGAAAAATTATCCATGAACAACATCTCCTCTATAAACACATTCTTTTCACTGTCAAAGAAGCGCACAAATGACTTTTTCCTTACTCACCTCTCGCGGACCACCTGAAACCTTCTCGCGGACCACTAGTGGTCCACGGACCATAGGTTAAGAATGGCTGGCCTAGTCAATATTCAACCTAGTTAGCATTTGGAGGGTAGCGCCTCTGTCTCTATTTTGTTGGTCGCGGGTTCGATTCTCACCTGGGGCGATTTATCTGCCCATTCCCTTCTCTTTTTGCCTTTGGGACGATAAGACTA
>NW_007410449.1:0-639 GCF_000475195.1 Diaphorina citri
CTGTTATCTGTTTATTTTACTTAAGCTGTATGCTGTAGGTATTGAATTGGGGCAGGACGAGAAGGTTTTTACGAGACAAGCTGAATTTTTTTCTCGTTTCTCTTTCATCACTAACTGAACTCCAAAATTGTAAAAACCTTCCATTCTCAGCAAACGGTCGATAGACATTTTTGCTCACTCACCGCCGATAATACAGTGACACATGACTAAACCAGGAACTAGTAGCAGTTTGAATGACAACGGTATTATGTAGTCTAGGAATCTAGATTCTCTATGGCATATCTCCGTAATATCGGTAGGTATGTCTGAATTAGGACCTAGTCTCAATAGGACAAGTTTGAATTCCTAAACAGACAAACTGAGACAACCAGGCAGACAGACATTGTCCTTTAGTCACGTGTAGAACTCTAGTCAGGTATTTAACTAAATTACGAACGTGTCCAGTTTTTCCTCTCCTACCTGAAAACGGCTACTTGCTACTTGGCCTGTAGCGATGGCGTATAATATCTCTGTAGCCCGTAGCGCTGTCAAACTTTCCTAAGCCAGCCTAGTTAGTAGTGTGTCTGCCTTGTAAGCACTAGGCCGCGGGTTCGATTCCCGCCCGGGGCGGATTTTATCCTGCTGGGATAATGTTCGTTC
>NW_007410450.1:0-639 GCF_000475195.1 Diaphorina citri
CTTGACCATAGTCCCATTCAGGTACCCTCAAAAGAGCCAGTGTTATTGTCTGTGGCTTGACAGGGCTGGTTTTGTCTCCAGTCTCAGTTTTACGTCCTCCAGCGAGACGATTAACTAACCATAGTAACCATGAAAGTTCTGTCCTTCCCGATCTTAATGTTCTGCTTTGTGAAAAACATTCGACTTTTTTTTTAAGTGAGGTCCAGTTTAAAGTTCTGTTTTGTGGAACTGTTTGATTTTTCCGTACGAAGCAATGCAATGGTATGATTGAGTGCCTAAATAAATAATAACAGCAGATTTTTATTATTATTATTATTTTAATTGAATCGGTCTCTGAGTTCTTCTAACTGATTTGAATTCGTTTGGTTTTCTTTTTCCCTCATGCGTGCTGTGTGCCTTCAATTTACTAACATCCCGTGTGCCGCTTTGGTCCTATTTCAACTTGTGTCACTCATCTCATCACTGGGGGACTTTTCTGAACTGGGTCACTTTCCCTTGACTGTGTGACTCATCTGAAATTGTGCCCCTCACTTCAACCGTGTTACTTTTCTCAACTGTGTCACCTATGACTGTGTGACTCGTCTGAAATTGTGTCCCTTTTCTGACCTGGGTCACTTGTCACATGGGATATGATAGACA
>NW_007410451.1:0-639 GCF_000475195.1 Diaphorina citri
GACGATGGTTTGGAACCCATAACTTTCGTCTTCCAAAAGGCTTTCAAAATCCTCAGGTTCGTCATCTGAATCGGAAATCGATAAACTTGACAAATTTTCTTTTACGGAACCGTCTAAGGTTGGAGTTTTGACATGTTCTAGATCTGGAATCTCTGAAACCGGAGAGTAGTAAGAAATACCAGTTTCGACAGCATTGAACTCCTGTGTGTATTGAGGACTCAAAGGTGATTCTGAGTTTTCAAACCCAGAGATTCTAGATCTAGAACATGTCAAAACTCCAACCTTAGACGGTTCCGTAAAAGAAAAGTTGTCAAGTTTATCAATTTCCGATTCAGATGACGAACCTGAGGATTTTGAAAGCCTTTTGGAAGACGATAGTTATGGGCTCCAAACCATCGTCATGCGCAGCCGTTTTCAAACAGCTCGTAATTCCGAGGCAACAGAGGTTGTAAGAAATCCTCCTCTTCATATTTTGAGGAAGGCGTTTGTGGCATTTGCTCATCAAAATTTCCGCAGTGTTGTGAAGTTCCCACCGCTTCTGTCTTTGCTTCCTTATACTCCACTTGTGTCTGATGCCTACAGTTAGCATTACTCCTTGATTCCTTACTCGACATGGATATTTTCGATTGGGGCTCACTC
>NW_007410452.1:0-639 GCF_000475195.1 Diaphorina citri
TCTGGCCTACAGTAAAGGAGAAAAAAATAATACGGCCCTGCCCCCACCCACCAAAATCCTTTTGATCTTATGTACTTGTTTTCTACACCAAAATCCTTGTTCCTTTATTTATTTTGACAGAAAATTCGTCTGAAATGCCCACCCCGGTACTACAGTGCATTTCTTCAGGGTGGCTCCCTGTTCCAGTCGATTTCGATTGCAATCGATCGGCTTTGGGACTCTGGCTTAATATGGGGAGGCTGGTAGCTTGTCGTCTAATGAAGGGTAAAACCCTCGTCAGTGAAAACCTTTCCTCCAAAATCTTTTGATTGGGACCCGCTTTACAGTTGTTGGCGATTGACATACCTACCAATATGACTACTACTGCAGCGGAAAAAAAAACGCGATCGCGGGTCTAAATTTCTGCGGTCGTCCAGCGGATCCGCAGGGAAAACGCGCGGATTTCACTAGAATACCGCTGTGTGTGAAAGGACTCATTAAACACTCATTGACTAGGCGGAAAAAACCGCGAGGTAAAAATCCGCTCAGTGTGAAATGTCTCTTAAGAGAAGGACTTTGACACATTTTTACTTTCCTTATTTCTTATTATTGAGTTAAATCAGTTAAAATATGTACTAACAGGAACTTGATTTTTAACAT
>NW_007410453.1:0-638 GCF_000475195.1 Diaphorina citri
TTGAAAATTTGGACCGATTGCAATACTTTCATTACTAGTATAGCTCCGCTATACTGTAGTAATAGAAAGTAAGAAAATCTTCAATTTACTTTCAAGTGCTCTTGACCTGCTGCTTCTTCTATCCAAGACGGCCGGCCCCCCAACATATGCTTTCAACTTTTAGTTCGGGGGCAATCAGAGGTACCCCACCCCTATTTTGTCCTCCACTTTTGTCTGTCGTGGACATGCTAGGGTTTCACCACCCTACTTTATCCCCATGTTCTGTTTGTATTTTAAATTTCAAAGGAGCTTCCCTCTTATTATTTTGTCAGTTTCCGTGGACATGCTAGGGTTTCACCACCCTATTTTATCCCCATGTTCTGTTTGTATTTTAAATTTCAAAGGAGCTTCCCTCTTATTATTTTGTCAGTTTGGCCATTTGGAAAATTAGGCAGAACCTTTGGATTAGGAGATGTAAACATTCTGAGGGATAATCTTATTGGACGGAGATTTCAGGAGGCATCGAGTACCCTGGTCTCTAGAATGGAGGGCCAAGTGTGGAGGCTGATTCTCTTTAAAGTTGACCTTTTTCTATGATAATCTGACGCGTTTGTGCTAAAAGATAAAATATTTAAGATCATAATAATATTATTTATATG
>NW_007410454.1:0-638 GCF_000475195.1 Diaphorina citri
ATTTATTTATCGTTAGAAATATGGATTTTCTAAATACTAAAAATTAAAAATTTCGAAATCATAAAATCCTATAGCGAAGAAAAAAATGTCGAAAAATAGCAACACATGCTATGTGAAAACCAAAGTAAATATTGAGAAAAGGGGCTTAAATAAGAAATAGTTTGCTTGGAGGTAGGGGGCAGCAGATATAGAGGGGAAAATACGATGAAAATTAAAACACTCCATGAAAATCCAAGTAAGTAGATATTGCGAAGAGATTACCAAAATCCGACTCGTACTGTATTGAAGAATTCGAAAAAGGTTTAATTTTTCATCAAATAATGGACATGTTTGTTTCAACAAAAATGTAGAACATACCTACACAAAATGTGTTCTTCATGGATACAGGAAATTCTAGTTGCAAAACCCAATAGACAGCAATTTGTGTAAATGCAGAACATACCTACACAAAATGTGTTCTCCATGGATACAGAAAATTCTAGTTGCAAAACCCAATAGACAGCCAATTGTGTAAATGTCCCTGTCACGGAAGTCAGCATTGATATTGTGTCAAAATGTTGGGATGCTAGGGAATAAATGACTTGTCAAAAACAACACCATTTTAAATTGAAGAAATTGAACAACTTTACATCAAAGGG
>NW_007410455.1:0-638 GCF_000475195.1 Diaphorina citri
TTTCCGATCTCTGCCATTTCCTTATCTGTGAGTCGCATTTTATATCGATCTTCTGAATTGGTAGCGGCTCTCGGACCCGGAAGGTTAGCAGCTTTCGGACCCTGTGAGAATAAAACAAGTGAAATACAGAGTAAGGTACTTATCTAGAAGACTTAAGGACATGTCAGTGAAAAATTGCAACAAACTTCCTGTACAAGGTGAAATAATTGCTTCAGGAGTGTTCTAAAGGTAGTTTCTAGGTTAGGAATGTTAAAAAAAGTGACCAAGAAGTTGAAAATTATTTCCCCTTATATTAGGAAGTTTGTTGCAATTTTCCACTGACGTTTCTTCTACATAGGTAATAATTACCTTCACAATTTTTGTGGATATCACAGCATTACGAAGTGCCTTCTTTGCAATCAATTTCCATACTTCAATCATCTTTTTACACTGGAAATGCCACCACTGGTCGCTTCTCGATTAAAGTAGCTCCTCAATATTGTTCTCACAATTCTAAGTGCACCCCAAACTCCAAGCACAGCGCCGAAAAAAAATTGACCCCGCCGGGAATCGAACCCAATACTGTTGGACTGGTAGACTTACCTTAATGCCTTGACTGGAATCACCAACGCTATACTTTGAACTGAAACAAGGAACAT
>NW_007410456.1:0-638 GCF_000475195.1 Diaphorina citri
ATATACTCTTATTTATCCACCTATTCCCATCACCTTCGGTAGCTCAGTTGGTAGAGCGGTGGACTGTAGTGTTCTATTTCTTGGTAATCCATAGGCCGCTGGTTCAAATCCGGCCCGAAGGAAATTTTTTTGCAACTTTTTCGACAGAGAAGTTTCTATTGAGAATGTTTACATTTTCCCAAACTGCACGTTCAGCCAGTGACAGCGGTGATAGAACGTTGAATGCTCCAGTTCCCAAATGTTCACTTAAGTTAAGCAACGTTGCACTTCGTTAGAATTCGGATGGGTGCCCGGATCTGGGCAATCACGTCCGGCTGTCTTTCCCCAGCCCCAATCAGGCTGATTGAGGTTATTGTGAGAAAGCGGAGGAGGTCAGTATAGCTTGCCTCCGAAAGGAGAGTAAAACCCGCGGCACAAATGCTGCAGTGATGTTAAACGTCTATCAAACAATGAAACCTCGTCTAGTGGTTTCATCAAACAAATAAAGAAACAAGAACCAACCTACCTGCTTACTAAGCTTGGTTGGTACTGTTGGTAGCGATAAGGTTGGTTGGGCGGACTTTATCCTGAAGGGATAAGGTTCGTTCTCGGAACGGCTGGCTTTCTCCTATCCTGTCTTCCTTCTCTCTTCGATTTCG
>NW_007410457.1:0-638 GCF_000475195.1 Diaphorina citri
ATTTGAATTTTTCCCAACTTTTTACATAGGAATCGACCATTTATTTATAATTTTTACCCATTTGCAACTGCTCCATTAGGAATGATTAGAACCAGTTAGCTGCTAGATCTAAGCAGAATGCAGAACTAATTGGTAGGTAATTATAATTAGCGATAACACTTTGTCTAACAGTCACCAAGAAGGCCACCATACAGAGTCCAAACTGTGATGTACGGGGGGATGCTCCAAATATGCTTGGTAAAGGAGCGAATATGAAGAACGACCAAAATACCAAATGGGTTAATTGTAAACATAACCTTTGTACGTTGGCCAAATGGTTCAACCAATGTCATGACTCATGACCTTTAGCTTTAGTGTCCTGGAACTTCTGGAAGCGATCCAATGAAGAATCTTCCGTCAGAACTTCCGTTTATACGTACTATCTATGTAGGTACTTGTAGTATAGTAGTTCTTTTTTTTTTTTTTCTTTTTTTTAAGGTTTGACAGAGGGAACTGTAACTGCCATGGTCTTATCGTCCCGAAATAGAAGAGAGAAGGAAGATATGATAGGAGAAAGCCAGCGAGAACGAACATTATCCCATCAGGATAAAATCCGCCCCGGGCGGGAATCGAACCCGCGGCCTAGCGCCTACAAGGCA
>NW_007410458.1:0-638 GCF_000475195.1 Diaphorina citri
GGAGGTTGCTGTCTCTTTTATGCAGGATCCACGCTTTTGTTAAATAAACTATAAATAAATACGTTGTATGAAAATGTTATAATAAATACGAAAATGTTCCCAAAATATGGACTACTGTAGTTTCCGAACACTTTAGGAAACTAGTCCGACATTTTCAACGTAAGTGTGGACCCGACTTTATGCTTATTAGAGGAAGTAGACGTACCCTAGTCATTCCTGTTTTCCTGAAGGAGCAGGGTGAAGGAGGAAGGGATAGCATAACAAAATGCATCATCGGAGTTTTTGTTGCAGATAGAAATACTCTGTTTGGTGCATTATGTAAATTGGGAACACTGGCTAGGCATAGTGGAATAGTGGCGTAGCTGCTGATAAAATCGATGTTATCATGTCATCATGTCATATTACATATCAGTCATATTACCAATTTGTGTTATTGTGTGTCATTTTGTTATGAAAGGATGACATCACACCATTACAGATATTATCAAATCAAACTACATATAGGTACCTACATCATATTATGTATTGAGAAAATACATAGTAGGAATAGTGAGGGGCTAATACATAACGTATAACTCCAGCTTATAACGTATAACTCCACAAACGAAAAGCCCACTCTGAGGCTTAGGTGTAGGGGT
>NW_007410459.1:0-638 GCF_000475195.1 Diaphorina citri
TAAAACGAGTAACCTTGGTCATTAACTCAAGAGGATTTTATTTTTTCTTCTTATTTGGCACTTGAAATTTCAGATTTGACATTCAAGGTTCAAGAACAATACGATTGACTTCCGTGTTATTGACTTAGTACTTATTATGGAATAATATTTGTCATCCGTCCATGCACTCTAAGCATTTTAATAGCTACTTAAGCCTAGTATTAAACATTATCTGACTTTTTTATGTCTACTTAAGCCCAATATCAAATATTTGCAATGTGATTATTGACTGAGAAAACGGAAATCAGCTAGTGTCTCGATTCTCTAAAGCTGTGTCCACACATAGTCGACCGAAACCGTACACTAACTCAACAACATAGATTCACCTCTTCCTGTGTGGACACACCTTAAGAGAACCAATTCTCTTGTTTATTGATCATCTATTAATTCAAGATCGTAGGTGCTGTTAGATATGTACTTATGGATACCTACTTTCGGTAGTCTTGATTTGAGCCAGATTGTTGTTGTTCAATAAAGTTCAGTTTGTTCTTACCAAAATGAAACATGGTGTCAGGAAAAACTTTCAATTTTTGAATTTTTGATAATGAATTTTGAAATTATGAGGGAAGGGAAGGTGATCCCTGAGATGCAATTCGAAG
>NW_007410460.1:0-638 GCF_000475195.1 Diaphorina citri
GTCTGTGCCAAATCAGCCGAATGTAGAAAACCTCAAAACAAAACCTATATATGTTAATTGGTTTTAAAAATGTTATTTATGATTATTTTTTCCTATTATGTATATTTTTTTTTATTTTTGTCCAACATAGAACAAATGTTCTAGAATTAAAATATATTTATGAGCGTCACCACAAATGAGAGTAGGTATGTGTGAGTGTGAACTAAACACAATATTCCCCGTTCTGATAGGGAAAATTCATGCCATGAGTCTCAAATTGTTGTAACTCATGCTAGCATGTTTTCCACGTAACACCTGATAGTAAACTATCAATGTATCCTCCCCTCGAAATTAGACCCCCGTTATATCCTCCCATAAAATGACGAAGATCTTTTACACACTCTGTTGTTGTCTTTATTAGAGAAGTTGGTGACTTTGAAGGTATCATTCTAATCGAAAACAGATGTCGAATAACTGGCGATCATGATAAATAGTACATATTTATATGCCTTGATGATAGCTGAAAAGTCGCTCGAAAAAATATTTCGAGTAAACGATTTTCAGTGCCAAGGTTGTCGGGCATACTGAGGTGAGAGTAAAATCAAATCGAAGAATAAAGTTTTTAATTATTTGTTATCAAAAAGCGATGTTTAACAAAT
>NW_007410461.1:0-638 GCF_000475195.1 Diaphorina citri
CATTTGCAGAATCAGGTAAATACGCAATCATCAATAAATCAATTGCAAACCTTACCAAGGTAAAAACTTTTTTATCCAAAAGATTCTGAACATGAGAAGTATGAGAACACAAAACTTCATTTTTGTCTTCCTAGAGTTAAACTTGTACGTGTGATGAAAAGTCAGTTCGTAAATCAAATAGGACACTCAAACAGAAGTTCATTGTAAGCAATATTATAAGGTCGAGATAAAAAAAAAAATAAAATAAAAAGGTAAAAGTAAAAAGTTAAAATTGGTCCAAAATCAAATGAAAAAAAATCTTCGTTTCGATTCTTCGTTATCAAAAAATCAGTTATCAGAAATTTGAATTTTTGAAATTTCGCGCTCTCTTGTTGCAAACTAAAATGGCGGGAATTGGATCACAGCCTACTACAGCCTCTTTTTGGCTTCACTTTTCGCTCCTATCCACTACATGCTAGCCCCTGTGATTCGGTACTTTTGAATTTTCAAATTTTCCCTACATGCCATTTTGTGATCGATTTTCTTTTGCGAAAAAATTGGAGATTTTGATGATTTTGACATCTTTCCGAATCAAATTGAGATATAAACTGTCAAATTTATTATAAAGGATAAAATCTGAAGAAGTTGGTCTTGGTTCT